>NC_138136.1:63462036-63659536 GCF_964188305.1 Podarcis bocagei | reverse complement strand
AGAGTAACACTGAAAACAGAAGTGTGGCCCTCAAAACGGAAGCGTAACACTCAAAACGGAGCACATTCAGTTTCCAAAAATAGTTTGCAAACCAGAACACTTACTTCCGGGTTTGCAGTGTTTGGGTTCCAAGTTGTTTGAGTACCAAGGCGTTTGAGAACCAAGGTTGTTGTTGTTGAGTCGTTTAGTCGTGTCCGACTCTTTGTGACCCCCTGGACCAGAGCATGCCAGGCACTCCTGTCTTCCACTGCCTCCCGCAGTTTGGTCCAACTCATGCTGGTAGCTTCGAGAACACTGTCCCACCATCTCGTCGTATGTCATCCCCTTCTCCTTGTGCCCTCCATCTTTCCCAACATCAGGGTCTTTTCCAGGGAGTCTTCTTATGAGGTGGCCAAAGTATTGGAGCCTCAGCTTCATGATCTGTCCTTCCAGTGAGCACTCAGGGCTGATTTCAGAATGGAGAGAACCAAGGTACCACTGTATATATCTTTCTCATAGAGAGAGAAGCAGTGCCTGGGCATCAGAGCTCACTTTTCAAGAGCTTTACAGGTGCCTGTTGCTCCTTATCCCCCCAAAAAAAAATCAAAACACCCCCCCTTCCATCTTCTCCCCTCCGCCATGATGCTCTTGCTCCTCAACCCGGATTAAGTCGCAATACGAGAGAGTCTTCCATATCATTCTCCAGCCAGACGTCCGTGTGTAACTCTACCTGAGAGCTATTAGTCTGTATAAATACCTCCTCAGCTTTGGGGGCTACTGTTGTTTGGTTTTAATTATGCCGAGTTAAAAGCCCTCCTGTAAAATGTGTAGTGTGGGGATCTGTCTATTTGCACTGCGCTCAAGCGAGATGTGCTTCCGTTTAAAGCAGTCTCTGTCATATTGAACGAGTCGGAAAGCAAGGGAAGACATGAAACTCAACGCGAGACGGCCAGAGTTGACCAGAGGCATCTGGGAGCCTGAGTTATAAAATACAAAGGGGTTCCCCAAATATATGTGCCAATAATGGGCACGACCCACTGCAGCGGTTGGGCTAGGTGACCCATTGGCCAGCAAAAAAATTCAGCACAGTCATACCTTGGGTTACAGATGCTTCAGGTTGTGTTTATTCGGTTTGCGGACCGCCAAAACCCGGAAGCACCAGAACGGGTTACTTCCAGGTTTCGGCAGTCGTGCATGAACAGAAGCGCTAAAAGCGCTAAATCACACTTTGTGCATGCACAGAAGCGCTAAATCATGCTTTGCGCATGCGCAGAAGCACCAAATTGCAACCCGCGCAGGCGCAGGCACGGGTTGCAAATGTTACGGGTTTCAAACGTGCATCCCGTTCACAATCCGAGCATCCACGATACATGGAAATTGTTTATTGAATATTTATAGACAAATTGTAAACAAATTAAGACACTAGCAGGGTTGCTGTAAAACTTGTAGTTTCTAAAACATATATGAAATAGACGAGGGAAAGAATAAATAGAGTTAATTGTGATATGCAGAAGAAGAAGAAGAAGAAAGAGGGTAAGTTCATGGAAGCTCTGAAAGAAAGGGGAGGGAAATCAAAGTTCGATACGTGAGAATTGTTTCAATTTCTTTGCTGGAATGTTTATTTGTTATAAATGGAAATTATACATAAACATATAAAACAAAATCAGTGCAAACCAAAGCCAGAAAAGTTCTGCACTTACTTCCGGGTTTCGCCACTCGTGCATGCGCAGATGCACAAAATGATGTCACGTGCATGCGCAGAAGTGGCGGATGCAAATCAGTCGGTGTCTGTATCACCAGTGAGCCAGTGTGGTGTAGTGGTTAAGAGCGGTAGTCTCGTAATCTGGTGAACTGGGTTCGCTTCCCCAGTCCTCCACATGCAGCTGCTGGGTGACCTTGGGCTAGTCACACTTCTCTGAAGTCTCTCAGCCCCACTCACCTCACAGAGTGTTTGTTGTGGGGGAGGAAGGGAAAGGAGAATGTTAGCCGCTTTGAGACTCCTTTGGGTAGTGATAAAGCGGGATATCAAATCCAAACTCATCTCTTCATCAGGAGAAACACACACAGACCGCTGGTGAAATTTCAGGAAAACGTTTAAAAAAGGAAAAGAAAGGCGATGAAAAATGCAAACCAGTGCACAAATGAGGCAAACTGAACTTCAGATTGGTAAAAAGGAAGGCAAGCTGGAATTCACAGATTCTCCCGCTGCTATTTTCCTTGTAGGGGAGTCACATGTGGAGCTGACAGGCAGATCCGAGCTCTTCTTAGAGGCTGCTGGCAGCCATCCACTTGGCCAACCTTAGCGGCACCCAAAATCTACCGCGTGAGGAAGCGGCCTCGCCTCGCCGCCTGACAGGGCCACTCTTCAGCCGCGCTAAACCCCCTCCTTTGTTCCCTTCTTATCCTCATTATTATCATCTCATTACTAACTTCATTATTTTAACTCCATAGGAGTTTTACTAAGTAATGAGCTTTACAGTTCATATCACATTCCCTGACAGAGGCCTTTAATATATGCACAACGGGGAGAAATGCAAAAGAGGGAGATTTGCTCATCGCAGAGTCGCTGAAGAGATGGGAGAAAGCAGCTGGGGTGAGACGTGGAGCCTGCAGTGCAACTGCACGTGGGCAAAGGTCTGTTGCCTTCTGCACAGGCAAAGAATATTTCTACCCAGCCCGAAAGGGGCCAGAATAGTTCTGTAGCTGTGATTCCTGCACTGCAAGGGGTTGGACTAGATGCAACGTTGGGTCCATTCTGACTCTAAGACTATCACTTTCATGTGCAGAAATGGTCCAGCTAGAAAAAATTCACTGCCATCAGTGTGTCTGTCAGTAGGTCACTATGAAAGGTCTCACTAAACATTCCTTCAAAAATCCACAACTGTGCTGGGCCTGGGGGTTAACCCGAGCAACGCGGTCCAGGTCTGGTCCCGAATCCAAGGATTCCACGAGGAGTCAGTCCAACAGGGCCAAGGCAGGAAACCAGGCTAGGTCAGGCACAGGGTCTCAGGCAGGTTCTAGCAAACAGCAATGTTGCTCCCGCATCCTTGGGCAGGGTCCGACAGCCTTTTATGCTGTGGCAATCTTCAGCAGGGTCATACCAGAGCAGTGAACCAGAAAGCGCTTTGGCGTGTCCCTGCTGACGATTGCCAGACAGGCTGGGGCTCTGGCAGTCATCAGCAGGGTTGCACCAAAGCGCCTTCTGGTCTGCCGCTCTGGCACTTTTCAGACCAGCTGCACTGCTGACTTGCGCCAGAGTGAGCACCATACCTCAAAAAATGGGACATTCTGGGATTCAAGGAGAAGCTGGGATTGGCTTCTGTGATCCGGGATGTCCCACTTAAAATGGGACTCTTGGGGGGTATGCAGCCCTAAACTATGTGCCTGCACCTTCACACACACACACACACACACACACACACACACACACACACACCTCAAGAAGGCCATCTCCCCAGCCTCTTGGACCTAAGAACTTGGAACATGTGTGTGCTGAGCCCAGGGGTAACCTGTGAAAACCGGTCCAGGACTAGACCAAAATCTGAAGGTTCTGCTAAGAGTCAGTCCGACAGGGCCAAGGCAGGACACGAGGCAGGAAATCAGGCAAGGACAGGTACAGGATCTCAGGCAGGATCTGGCATGCAGCAATGTTGCTCCCACAACCTGGGGTGGGATCCGACAGCCTTTTATCTTTGTCGGGGTAATGGCCGGTCCTGATCCCCCGGCAACTCACCTCCCTGTTTCTCCCGAAGGTGAGTACTCCTCCTGTGAGTACTCAGGTCTCTCCTTCTCTCAGACCTGAGTCTCTGCAGCTCGGGAGACGTCGGTGGGTGACTAGACCAAGGGACCGCCTCAGCCTCCCCTGACCCAACCGGTAGTGGAGCAGCTGTAAGTGATGGCCCAACTGGAGGTAACGAGGGAATCCCCCCATCTGGAGTCAATTTCAATTGCCATAATGGATGCTTTAGCTGAGATTCCTGTATTGGGGGGGTTGGACTAGATGACCCTTGGGGTCCCAACTCTACAATTCTATAACTCCCTGTAATGAAGACTCTTTCACCCAACATGGGGCTCAAACCATGACCCTGTAGTTAAGAGTCTCATGCTCTACCAACTGAGCTATGGATTCAATATATAAAGGGTGATATGATCTTTATGAATTAGGCACTGAAAGACCTCCCCTTCTCCATTAACTTGTCTTAATTACCCTTTAAAGCCATATCTCATAAACATCAAATGCCTTCACACTGTAGGGCTGGCTCTCCAAGTTCTGGCCGCTGAACTATATCCAGTCTTTGTGCCCTCATGATACCCATTCTCCAGGCATCCCACGATATATTATATTGGATTTAAATAGGCAGTTTCTTTAGAGAAGATGTGCAGCCAAAGCTGCGCAGAAGTGGTGCTAAAGTGGGCGTGGTTAAAGGAGGAAGGGGTTGGGCTAAGGGGCCAGCAATACTTGCAACAGTTACAGCACAGAGCTGCATCCTTTTTCTACTCTTTCTTATTATTTGGTCCCATGCTTTCTTATTATAGCATACTCAAAACAGCTCCCAAGAGGACATGGAAATTGAAAATCAATACATTATTGCAATAGCGATCAAATAAATCATCTCAAGACATGATTCAACCATTCAGCAGATAACACAGTTGGGTTATACAACCATTGCAACATGCATTATTGCATGTTTGCTCCTCATTCCTTTTCTTGTATGGAGCTGTGGTGGCTATCTTAGCAGAGCAGGGATCGCCAGACAGGAGGCGCATTTGGAATTCCTTTAAGAAATAAATTTTCTTCTTCATTAAACTACAGAAAGGGAAAAGAACTGCATTATAATACAATGATAAACAGAAGAGAGAGAGGGGGGGGGACAAATACCCAATCTAGGTAAACAAATATCTTCCTAGCCTCTCATTTCCGCACAGTGCTTTCAAGCTGTCCACAAAACAGTCCCATCTCTCTGCATACATTATATTCCATCTCATGCTTTCTCTTTTCTGGATTGTATTTGTCAGTTTATCCATCACTGCTGGCTCCACATGTTTCTTTTTAAAAAAAGTAATATTTATTAAAGTTTCGAATAATACAAAAAACGAAAAGCAAAAAAAAGGGGGGGAAAGAATTCATCCTTTACAGTCCCATTTTCCATAACTTTTTTCCGCGACTTCCCCTCACCTCCCCTTCTTGTATTCCAAGTCCAAATATTTATCCAACAAGTTCTTATCTCTAATTTCTTAACCTTAATTTGCTATTATGTTTATTTATATTAAATTTTTAACCTTAATTCATTATTATATTTAGTTCCATTTATATATCAACTTTTAACTTATATACCTCAATCGTTTATAGAAAACTTTTTCTAAGGTCGACCCTATTTCCCTTCCACGAATTCCCCCTTCTTATACAAATATCAACACAAAATTAAACACAGAATAAAGAAGATCAAGCCCCTTTTGGATTCCAAACCCCACCCTCCCTCCCCCAGTTTCGATCCCCAAACCATAGTCCATAAGTCCATCTATTACTAGCCTGGCAACCTCACGTCCGATCTGGCTCCACATGTTTCATTAGCCTTTCCTGAAGATATAGTGAATTTTGGTCCATCTATTTCCTTGCCCCAACAATCGTTGCAGCCATTATAAAGCTTAAAACAAAGACTCTCAGAGATCTGGAATTTTGAGAAAGTCCTGTGGGTGCCTGACGCAAAATCGCTTCCGGGTGGGTGCTAGCCACCTATAATTCCTGCATTGCAGGAGGCTGGCATATGACCGTTATGGTACCTTCCAATTCTAAAATTTGATGATAAAGCAGCACAAAAAGACACATGATGATGATGATGATGATGATGATGATGATGATGATGATGATAAAAAAATTATTTATACCCCGCCCTCACAGGAGGAGTGCTCGACTTCTGGTGAGACAGGGAGGTGAGTCGCCAGGGGATCAGGACCGGCCGTTACCCCGACAAAGATAAAATGCTGTCGGACCCCACCCCAGGTTGTGGGAGCAGCATTGCTGTATGCTAGATCCTGCCTGAGATCCCGTACCTGTCCTTGCCTGGTTTCCTGCCTCGTGTCCTGCCTTGGCCCTGTCGGACTGACTCCTAGCGGGACCTTCGGATTCTGGACAGATCCTGGACCTTCTGTCACGGGTTACCCCTGGGCCCAGCACAGTTTCTGAATATCAGTTGCCGGGAACCACAGGAGGGCAAAGGGCTTTTGTGCTCAAATCCTGCTTGCCACTTTCCAGCTGGCATCTGGCTGGCCACTGGGAGAACAGGGAGATAGAATAGATGGGCCGTTGGCCCAATCCAGGGAGATCCTCTGATGTTCTGATGTTCTTATTGGTATTTATGTTGGAAAACAAGATAGTGGCTGTGGGTTCATTAGGAACTGGGCCAGCCTTCGGCTCGGCTCATAAGGGGCTCAGGGCAATGAACCCCTGAGTTTGCATTCTGTTATGAATAGGATCCAAAAGGCAGCAGTCTAATTGGTCCTAGAACAATAGGGTCCAGAATGCAGCAGTCTGATTGGTCCTAGAACAATAGGATGCAGATTACAGCAGTCTCGTTGGTCCTAGAACAATAGGATTCAGAATGCAGCAGTCTGATTGGTCCACAGCAGCCACCCAATCCAGCTCCAGGTGGAAGTGAATCCGCAACCGGATTGGCCTGCAGGTGAATCCCGGAATTAGCCAATCACGTGGGGCCCATTGTGTAAATAATGTATATAAAGCAGACATTCGGGGGAAACTTCCATTCCTCCTCACCACTATGAGCTGAATAAAGAGCATGAAATCCACTCTCGACTCCGAGCCCCTTTGCTTTCCAAAGCCCCAGCACACCCCCTAGCTCAACACAGCATGGCACAAAAAGATAATGTTTCCTTCCTTCCCTGCTTGCAGCTTCTCCGGCGAGAAAGGCAGAGACAAATCGAACAGCGGGAGCTCAGCCTTGGCAAACTCAGAGCAGATGTCCCTGGAAGGAAATGAGGACTCAGAAAACGTCTCCTAGAAAGGGCAAGGAGAAGACATTATTTTCTTCCTGGGATAGAGACAAGGATAAGGAGCTGCAGTTCCCAGCTCTCTCCCTCTGCCCGCAGAGCAACCAGGCCCTCATCTCCCCAGCCGTTGTGGAGAAGTCCCTTTCTCAAAGCCAGACTTTTTCATTCGACATCTGCTGCGAAGGAAGCCAAGTCAAGAAAAAGATGAGTTTGCCTGTTTTACCATCTTGGAATAATTCAGGGTAATCTAGGAGAGGGAGAGAAATGAGTTTAAGAAAGCAAACGGGGTGGAAGAAGAAAGGCTTTCAGAGGAGGAAGGGAATCAAACATTTCTAAACACATCCCTTCTCCCGAGCCAAACCAAACAGGAATGATTCATGGGCTTGTCTTCACCCTTCACTTTTCATCTAACAAGCAACAAAACCGCCGCAATCGGCCGTCAAAGCTGTCTTGCGCCCCCAGAGATCCCACAATGGGGAATACTGCAAAAAAACCAAAGCTTTTTTTTTTCAACAGCACTTTCTTATTACGATAAACAGAAGAAGAGTCGGGGGGCGGACTGACTATGAAGCCTGCTTTCCGTACGGGGCAGAAAAGCAGAACTTTGCTCCTGGGTGGCTGGCTGAAGCAAGCTTGGTGATATCGCTAGAAGCCAGGGGTGGGGGGTCCGAAACAGTGTCCTTTGTGACCTTGGGGTTCCTAGGAAGCTTTCTGTGGATCTTCCGCAAGCAAAATCACTGCTTAAAAACAGGCGGTTTCTTCTGGGCTCTAACCGGGCTGACTTGGAAAATAAACCAAGCCATTTCCGAACAATTCCGAAATAGCTCTGCTTATTTTCCCAGCCAGTTTGACATGCTTCGCCCCAGTACCTGCTTCCAGACAGCACCAGACCCCTCCTCCCTTCTCTTTAACTTCCACCCGCCACCATCTGGGTCGAGGTGGAAACATCAGTGGTGGCATTTTGGTGATCACGACTGCAGCCACAGAGAGAGGCAAGGAATGAGGGGTTTTTGTTTCCGCTCTTCTCTGGCACCAGGGCACAATGATCCAGGGGTCTTTGAGAACTGGAACTTGCCCCCAGGTGGCCTGCAGAAGTGGAGTGGCAACAGGAGACTGTGCTGGGGGTGTAAACTAGGAATTCTGGAGTGTCTGGAGGATGGATGGCAGCTAATGGATCAAGGTTGAATCCTGACAAGACAGAAGTACTGTTTTGGGGGGACAGGGGGAGTGCAGGTGTGGAGGACTCCCTGGTCCTGAATGGGGCAACTGTGCCCCCGATAGACCAGGTGTGCAGCCTGGGAGTCATTTTGGACTCACAGCTGTCCATGGAGGTGCAGGTCAGTTCTGTGTCCAGGGCAGCTGTCTATCAGCTCCATCTGGTACGCAGGATGAGACCCTCACTGCCCGCAGACTGTCTGGCCAGAGTGGTGCATGCTCTGGTTATCTCCCGCATGAACTACTGCAATGCGCTCTACGTGGGGCTACATTTGAAGGTGACCCGGAAACTGCAACTAATCCAGAATGCAACAGCTAGACTGGTGACTGGGAGCAGCCGCCGAGACCACATAAGTGTGTTCTTGAAAGACCTGCATTGGCTTCCAGTACGTTTCCGAGCACAATTCAAAGTGCTGACCTTGAAAGCCCAGATGACCCCAGGATCCCTTCCAACTCTAAGATTCTGTGATCCTGAAGACATCACAGTCTCCACTGACCTTGATGCCAAGGAAACCAAACTCTGGGTGAGAGCTTGGAACCCATGGAGTCTGTCACTACTCAGAGACTGGGGTTGCATGGAACACTATGTTTCCCCAAACTGCTTGGTGGGACTAGAATGCCATAAATAAAATGAATACAGTCATACCTCATGTTACATTCTTTCAGGTTGCTTCCCACGGCAACCAGGAAGTATCAGAAAGGGTTACTTCTGGGTTTTGCTGCTCATGCATGTGCACAAGCACCAAATCACACCTGCGCAGATTCGGCGCTTCATGTTGCGGGCTTTTCACATTGTGAACGGGCCTCCGGAATGGATCCCGTTCGCAACCAGAGCTACCACTGTACATGAAAGGATGGATTTAAAGCTTCACATAAACGAGAGAGAAAGAGAGTTGTAGACTTGCTGCATGCCGTGATGAACCCGACGACTGCAAAGCCAGCCGGATATAATTGCGGCCCCTTCTGCATGTTGCAAGTTGCAGTGGGTTTCTTACACCATTCATAACTGCTTAACAAGGCAGCCGCTGGCAAATTAACTAAACATCAATTAGCGGCGAATGTGGTCGTCACATCCATCCCGTTAAACTCATGGCTAATTATCTTGACGTACCTCCCGTGTATTAATTGCAATCTAATTGTTTCCCATATCTTGCTGGCATTGTTGAAGCTTAAGGAGCTGGGGAACAGTATAGCCATCGCACAACTGCCGCCCCCCCCCCACCAGAGACCCCCTTGGTTTTAGAGGGAGGAGAACCCCCACATTTGGCCAGCCTGGCTTTGAAAGCCAGCCTAAAAACACCAAACGACCTCCATAAACAGGACAGCTGGGGAATGAAATTTGGCAGGGACAAATGTAAAGGATAGGAAAGGGAAGCATTAATGAAGCTGACTAGGTTGTGATGTTTTCAAGGCTAAGCTGGGCCCAGCCTCATCCATGCCTGGTGTCACGGTCCGGTCTATGGGCGATCGAAGTCCCGGCTGAGGACGTTGGGGCCGGGGGCAAGATGGCAGGGTGGGAGCAGAAACGAGAGTCCAGAAGCCACAGGTCCGAGGGTCGAGAAGCAGGGAGTCATGAAGTCAAGGGTCCGAGGGTCGAGGAGCAAGGAGTCACGAGGTCAAGGGTCTGAGGGTCGAGAAGCAAGGAGTCACAAAGTCAAGGGTTTGAGGATCAAGAAGCAGGGAGTCACAAAGTCAAGGGTCAGAAGGTCAGGAAGCAAGAAGCCAAAAGCAGCAAGGTGGGGAAAGTGTTGCTGTGGCAAAGAGCCGAAGGGAAATGCTGACCTTATATCCCTTCCCGGCTCCAGCCACCAGGTGCTGTGAGTTACCAATCGACCTCACCTGTGAGGCCGCACCTTGCCTCTCCAGAACAAACTTGGGAAGGCCCCAGTCCTGCGAAGCCCTACTGGTCACAGGGCCTGGCTCCTGCACACACTCCTGACACCTGGAGCCAGAGAAGCCTCTTCCAGCTCTTTCCCAGAGGTGTCCACCCCAACCACCTTTGGTGCTCTTAAAGATGCTGGGGTACCTTTCTTCAATTTTAAAAGTGTGGCACTGACTGTAGCAACTGAGTACCAGCACCTAGGGCTAGGGCTGGCCCTCAGCAACGACCAAGAAACCCGAATCTCTGCATGGTCTCCTCTCTGCAGCTCAGGGACTCCCTCCTTGCCCTTTCAAGGAGCCTGGGAAACTGAGAACTTGCTTGAGCTTGAAGACAGAGAGGAGTCTCCACACAGAGACCATGTGTGCTGGTCCCAGGGGGAAGGTTACCATTGGCGTAGTCAAAGTCCGGTCCTGGGTCACTAGCCTGGAAACAGTTCACAAGGGGCGAGGTGAGGTCCGAAGCAGGAAGCCGGGCGGGGACAGGAACACTGGAGGGTCAGGTCTGGGTCCGGGCAGGAACAGGTACTCAACAGCGACGTTGCTCCCGCAACCTGGGACCGGGCTGACTGGCCTTTATCTTCTCTGAGGCCAGGGGCGGCCCCGGCCCCCAGGAGACCCGCCTCTCCTGGCCTTAAGGCGAGCACTCCTCCTGGGAGAAACCAGCTCCCTTCGCCTCTCTGCCCTGAGCCTCTGCAGTTCAGGAGAGGCTGAAGGGTTACTGGGCCCAGGGGGAGACTCACCTGTAGGCACTGAGTCCTCAACCACCTCTGGAGCCAGAGTGGATTCACCTGGTGCCTGCTCCTGAGGATCCGGCACAGGTGCAGGCGCTTCAGACTCAAGGCCCTGCCCCAGTTCAGCCGGCCCTGGAGGCGGGGACTCCTGTGCAGGCTGGGATTCCTCCGGTTCAGCCTCTGAATCAGAATCCCAGGCCATCACACCATGACACAAGGAAGGGGGTGGAGGGCTTTGAGCACCAGGAGTAATGAAGATGGCCATTTGCCAGGCTCTCCAGGTGTTTGATTAATGTGGAGCCACCTCTGTTCATCTGTCAGGAAAACAAGCTAGCTTGCTTTGTCTGGGGGCAGCAACAGGACCTGGTGGGACAGAAGGTTGCCCCACAGGGCCCTGATATGGCCTGCTGAAGAAGGAGGAGGAGGAGGAGTTTGGATTTGATATCCTGCTTTATCACTACCCAACGGAGTCTCAAAATACAGTATAAAAACATGAATAAGAATAAAATTCAAAGTTCAGAAATCATTTTAGGGGAAATAAGCATTAGATAATCCCCAGGGCTAGCTGGCTGAATTGGTCCTACTTGGGCCAGCGAGGAGACCTGGGGAGAATTAGGTGTGGGGTCTCAAAGCAGGTAATCTTCATAAAAGGGGAGGGGAGGGAAGAGAAGGGAAATAAAAGATCAGGCTGAATTCAAATTAAGGCCAGGCGGCATAGCTCTGTCTTACAGGCCCTGCGGAAGGAAGTTAAATCCTGAAGGGCCCTGGTCTCATGGAACAGAGCATTCCACCAGGTCGGAGCCATCACTGAAAAGGCCCTGGCCCTGGTGGAGGATAGTCTGACTTCCTTAGGGCCCGGGACCTCTAAACGATGGTTATTCATGGACCTTAAGGTCCTCTGCGGGGCAGACCAGGAGAGGCGGTCCCGTAGATACGAGGGCCCTAAGCCCTGTGGTCAGTTCTGTCCGGCAGCAGCCCTTCCTATTTTGAGAGTGGAGTTCCTCCATCTCTCCATCCTGAGATCGCTTTTAGACGGAGAAGCCACAGACTCCGGCTGGGCCCCTTCTGCATGCGAGCGGCATGCTCTGCTCCTGCGCCCTGGCCCCTTCCCTCATATCAAGGTAATTACACACTGACACTTTTTTGCGTTCTTTGATAAGCTGAGCAGGCCGTGCTCATTAAGCCTCTTGCTTTGTGACAATTATTCATGTAACCCCTCTCTGCATCGCTGCCAATCTTTATTTCGCTGAGGGGGAAAAAAGAAGGTTCTTCTTTTTAACTTGAAATCCCTCTTAAAAGTATCTGGCGTCACCGGTGTTGAAAGGCACTTCAAAGATCGCCTCATCGGAGTCCGACGCCCCTCGCTCCAACCCGGAACCTTGAATTATGCACCGTTTCCTCGGGCGACTTGCTTTTGCAGTCGGAAAGATTTCTTTCTTTCAACCAGATAAAATCAACAACATAAACGACTGATTGGAATTATGTGCATGAAAGCGTACAGATGCTCTCCTGTTGAAATGTTTGCTCCTTGCCTCAATATGATACGATACGATAGCATATATTGCTCTCTCTCTCTTTTGCACATTTTTGCTTTTATATGTATCTTTGTTGTTGTCTTTCTCCCTCTTACTTTCCCTTTTTTTCTGTATCACTTTTAACTGAAATCACCTTAATAAAAAAAAGGGGGGGATAGAATATGTTGCTCCTTGCCTCTAGCTCTAGCTTTCCCGTTCCTGCTTTGAATACTGAAGCTTCCAGCTACAGTTGTTTAGCGGGTGGGGTTTGGGGGTGTTTTGACTAAGTATTTTGTGTTTTTATCTTGCATTTTATGACGTATCTTGCATGTTGTGACCTGCCTGGAGCTCTACGGATGAAGGGTGATATTAAATATATATATATTAATAACAATATTAGAATTATTGAATCATTGAGTCAGATGGGGACCCAATGGTCATCTAGTCCAACTCCGAGTGCACAACTAAAGCATCCCTAACAGACGACCATCCAACCTCTGCTTAAAACCTCTGAGGAAGGAGAGTGTCACGGTCCGGTTCACGGGTGATCGTAGTCCTGGCTGGGGACGTCGGGACCGGGGGCAAGATGGCGGGGTGGGAGCAGGAACGGGAGTTCAGAAGCCAGGAGTCAGGAAGCCAAGAGTCCGAGGGTCAGGAAGCAAGGAGGCACGAAGTCAAGGGTCTGAGGATCAAGAAGCAAGGAGTCAAGGAGTCAAACACAGCAAGGCAGGAATTGTGTTGCTGTGGCAAAGAGCCGAAGGGAAAATGTTGACCTTATATCCCTTCCCGGCTCTTGCCACCAGGTGCTGTGAGTTACCAATTGGCCTCACCTGTGTGGCCGTGCCTTGCCTCTTCAGAGCAAACTTAGCAAGGCCCCAGTCCTGCAGAGTCCTACTGGTCACAGGGCCTGGCTCCTGCACGCACTCCTGACAGAGAGTCCACAACCTCCCAAGGGAGTCCATTCCACTTTCAAACAGCTCTTACTGTCAGAAGGTTCTTCCTAATGTTTAGTCAGAATCTCCCTTCTTGCTATTTGAATCCATTGGTTCAGATCCGACCCTCCGGAGCAGGAGAAAATAAGCTTGCTCCATTTTTCATGTGACAGCCCTTCAGATATTTGAAGATTTGAAGACTTGCTCTCTGGTCTCTTCGCTATGATCCATAATTCAGGTTCTGAGCTGTGCTGTATGAAAATAAGCTATGCTCCCCAATTCGCTGTAATGACAAATCTAAAAACAGTGATGATATTTTCCCCTTTTGGTCAAATTAGACATAGGGCCCAGAATGGATTAAGCTTGCCAAATTGCAGATAAGTCTTGGATCTTTATATGTGAAAATTAAAAGGGATTCACTTTCTTCCATAATCCCTGGGGGGGGGGGAGAGAGAGAAGTGGGGGTTGTCCCTTTCTTATCTTAAAATAATTAAGAGGCATCCAAGCTATGTGTATTCTTGCCTGTACATCTTTAAAATCTTTGCAGCTTCACGCAAGCTTTTCTTTCTGGGAACCTCTAATGAGCCTGGGGCTTTACAGACCTCCAAATAATAGGTTTTTGGGGGTTTCTAAGAGACATTGTGATGTGAGGGTATCTAGGATTCTTCTTGCAGAGTTCCCACAACAGCTCTGGGTTTTTATTTGTTTTTAAAGCAGAGGATCTCATAATTATTATTATTAATCATTTAGCTTCAAAACAAAATCACCTGCTGCTTTGCATGAACCAACCAGCCAGCAAAAAATCCAGATTGCTTCAGCGCTCCACAGTCAACATTTCGGACAGTTTCGTGTTTTGCAAAGCCCATGGATCTAGAGCAGCATTTTCCAAACTTCTGGGAGGTCCAGAAATTCATCCCAGGTGCCCTTTACCCTTTAAAAAGCATAATTCAGAATAGCAATTTGCATGACCCACTGCGGATGACTCTAACATGATAGAGTTTAAAACACTTATGTCAAATTGCACATTTATTCAAAATTCAACTAAAGCTACAGTGGTACCTCTGGATATGCACTCCTCTGGTTGCGTATCCTTCGGGTTACGCACACGGCAAACCTGGAAGTATTTTTCTGGGTTTCGCTGAGTGCACATGCGCAGAAGCACTCTACACAAGCGCTCTACTGTGCCACGTGCATGCGCAGAACAGGCACCTCCAGTTGTGAATTCCTTGGGATCCGACCAGAGCTCTGGAATGGATCCCATGCACAACCACTGTATTAGTTTAATTGATTGGATGAAATTGTTGAGATTTGTGGGATGCAACATCACGTAAGCAGTCAAATGCAACATTTCCTGTTTGCCCAGAGTGGACACACAGGGGAATGTTGCTCCAGCCAGGAGGACTTCCTGTCACACCTGGTCTGGAGCATCCTCCCTCTGTGTGTGACCAGGTAGATGGGCGTGACCCTGGCAGACCCTAGTCACGCAGCCATCTTCCTCTCACTCTTCTTGACTCTCTTGATGCCTTTTGCTGTCTGCTGGCTCTCAGCCAGCAGCACATGGGCTGATCCCTCACAGAGGAGGAAGCCACACTTTTCTCTGCAACTGTAACTGCAAGCTAAAGCCTGCCTTCGGAATCATACTGTGAACTGAATGTAAGTAAACCTTATCATTACATTATTGTTTTCAAGAGGGAACTAAAGGGGATTTACCAGGAACAATCCAATCTGGACAAGCCAGACTGGATTGCTTAACTCAAATGATTTTAACGAATCCATCAATTAGCTTCCAGCCACATGCAAGGGAATGTGCTCTGCTACTAGCTCACTAGCATGAGTGAGGAAAGATCATATTTAATCAATACATCCTCTCCTACTATCCTCAACATTCCCACGTGCTTTCGAACTGCTAGGACACCAGTTTTTCAAAGTCTGATAGACATTTATATCTCCAGTGCACCCTGCAGCCCCATTGCCTCTTAGCTTTCCCCTAGGGGATGTGCGTACAATGGCCTGTGTGCAGGAGAACTGCAACATACATCCAGTGGAGCAGTATGCATGCTTAGCAGAGATATGCAGGAAGCGAGGCTGTGTAGGCATGTGGCATCATGAAATTTATTAATTTACAGCAAATTAAAACAACAAAGGGGATGCGGGTGGCGCTGTGGGTTAAACCACAGTGCCTAGGACTTGCCAATCAGAAGGTTGACAGTTCAAATCCCCGTGACGGGGTGAGCTCCCGTTGCTTGGTCCCTGCTCCTGCCAACCTAGCAGTTCGGAAGCACGCCAAAGTGCAAGTAGATAAATAGGTACCGCTCCGGTGGGAAGGTACACGGCGTTTCCGTGCGCTGCTCTGGTTCGCCAGAAGCGGCATAGTCATGCTGGCCACATGACCCAGAAGCTGTACGCTGGCTCCCTCGGCCAATAAAGTGAGATGAGCGCCGCAACCCCGGAGTCAGTCACGACTGGACCTAATGGTCAGGGATCCCTTTACCTAAAACAACAAAACATGGCTGGTGTGAGCAGTATCTGACAGACATCTTCTTCATCTGAAAGCAGAGAACAAAGAGCAGAAAGACAAAAGCACAAAGAACGGAAGTTCCCTTATCTGAGTTTCCGTTCCCACACTCCAGCAGTATGGAATGTAAATAAGGATCACATGATGCAGCAATGAGAGAATGAACTACTGGCAGAGGATCCCACCAGAGGCAGATTTAGGGCAACGCGAGTTGTTCTGCCGCACTGTGTGTCAAGCCTAGGGGCGCTGCAGGAGTTATGACATAGTGAATTGAGCAGGACAGAAAGCAAGAGGTAAGGGGTGCCAAATTTTGACCTTGCACGGGGCACTGCTGAAAATTGAAAGATTCAACCCCTGATCCCACCAGTTTGGGAAATCTGGCACTGAAAAGCACAGAAACAGGGTGGAACAAGACCTCGTGCAGACCCCAGCCAAAGAATCATCCTGTTTCCGTAAAAGCATTCGGGGGGGGGGAATAAGATAACTTTTGTCAAAAAACCAGAGGCTTTTTGTGTTAGGAATTATAGGTACGGAACCACCAAAAGAAAAGACTATTTATGTATTCAACAACAGCAGCACAGATGCTCTTAACCCAGAGATGGAAAGAAGAAGAAAAGTACCGACCAGAATAGAGTGGCAGAATATGCCAAAATGGCAAGACTGACGGGATAGATCAGAAACCAGGAAGACCAAGTATTTGTGAAAGACTGGAATAACTTCTTAACATATTTAAGAGACCACTGTAAACAGTTGAAATCATTGGCACTGTAGCAGGAACCCCCCCACCCCAATCATTCAGTTTGTACAAACTTCACACACTCACACTCACACACTACATACACCACACTTCTGTTATAAATTCATAGAAAAATCAACCATACATCGGATTTGCACTGTTCCATTTTTGTTTTACTCCATATGACAAGGACTATCAAAGGGGGGTGGCTTGGTTCTGGTCAGCCATAATCCCTTCACCATCCCAGCACATCCACAGGAGCCCTGCCCGGTTGCTATGCCAACCCTGATGGTTCTAGACAGAAGACCATCAAGATCACAAAGAACTTGCATATGGGAGTGGATTCAGCACGGACTGAAACAAAGGACAATGATCAGATCTTCCCTTTGGGGGCAGGAAACTGCAAACTCCCCTTTGTCTCCTGGAAGTGACTCATGGGGAGGGGGAAAGGAGGAACCAGCCAGGTGACAGGACACTCAGGTTACCACCACCAACTCCTCCCTCAACCCCTCCTTTCTGTAATGTATGCATGATGTTTCTGGGGGTGGGCTTGACCTAGAGGATGGGAATTTCAAAAGTTTTTATAAGGTCTTGCACACCATCTGTTACGGCAAAATCTGGGTGCGGGGCTACTCTGCCACCCAGCTCGTCGGACGAGGTCTGCGGGTCCCTGCAGAAGAAAATGAGCTTAGCCGGAGACAGGAGCAAACTGCAGAAGATCCAAGTTTATTGCGCAACAGGTTCAAGACGAGATTGAACCCCGAGAAAGGGGCGACATGAGTTTTTGAAACTTCCCCCCACGTCCCAGAATACAATGCAAAATACATCATAGTTACATCATGAATACATTAGTGAGAGGTTGGGTTACACAGA
Organism: Podarcis bocagei; assembly: GCF_964188305.1. NCBI lineage: Eukaryota > Metazoa > Chordata > Lepidosauria > Squamata > Lacertidae > Podarcis > Podarcis bocagei. The sequence continues at coordinate 63,642,155 of NC_138136.1, read as the reverse complement.
TTACATCATGAATATTTTAAGGAGAGGTTGGGTTACACAGATTAACATATGGAGGAGGGAGGGGGAATATGCAGAGCTGGAGATATGCGCGGATAAGAGCTTCCTGAGTACCGGTGATGAGAAGACAATAGTCCAAGTATGTAAAGTCTGCCACCTGGCATTGCCCGGAGGAAAGGTTGGGCAGAGTGATTTGACTGGATTAGGGTCTTCCTGAGTACGTGACTCCTCACTCAAGGGATTATGGAGGCAGAGGAGGTGTCATGGAGTCCTGAAGAAACTGAGTTGATTGACACCAAAACCAAGGAAATCAGAGCTGCAGTTGATTTTATACGAATTTTAGAAGTTTTTAGTCCGTTTCAGTCCATTCTTATATTGATAATTGAAGTCGGAAACAAAATAGATACATTGTTGCAAGATTTGACACTTTCATGGGTTCACGAGTTTCGGTTCCATTGTTCTCCCAGTGGGGAGCCGTCAGCAGCTTGTCAAGAGGTTAAATGAGGCATGCAGGGGCTCGCTGAGCTAGCTCTGCAAGGCGAATGCATGGTTCTGATTGGATATAACGCAGCCATTGAAACGAATGGGGGACACAGTTTGATACGGTCTACCCACGATAAAGATGGAGCGAGAGAGAGGCTTAAGAGAAAGAGGCTTAAGAGTTTGGGCTTATTTCGCCCGTGTGGAAAAAGGGAAAGGCAGTTAAATTTTGGGGCTTGGATAGGGTGTGGTGCTTGTGCAACGGTGGTGGGGGCTGAGGGGTGAGTGTAGGGCTGGGTGCCCTGTGAGGTCATCGCCTCGGACCCTCTGGTGACTGGCGGAAGGGTGAAGGAAGGCACGCCCCCCCTTCCGTATCACCATCTTTCTGGGTCTTTCCTCTCTCTTGCAAGTGAGGGGAACACCCTGTTGCAACAGTTCAATAAAGGCCAAGCCTACAGGCTGCTGTTTTGCTCCAAGTTATCCTGGTTGGTGTCTTTATTTTGTCCAAGGGAGCCCTCGGATTTTTCCGGTAACAGCAGGAAAACAATGACACTTGAAAAGTAACACGGACTTTGGACACTATGGATATATAACAGATAGATTGCAGTAAAAGATGCAGGAACAAGATTTAGAAATGGAATCCATGGAGGGATGGAGGGAAGTCAAAAGGCTCCAGAGAACCTTTTTTGCTTTGGTTTTTTTTCTGTATGCTTTTCTGTATGAAAAACAAATAAAAAATTATTTTTTAAAAAGAATTGCCCTGTTTCAGCTTCTGCACCCCCAAATATGGTGCACACCCCTCTTAAAAGGTTTTAGCTATACTTCCTTTTCTCGGCTGCATTGACCTGCCATTTCAATAATTCCCCCCCCTTCAAATTTCCTCTGAATGATATACACTCTTCCAACCACATTTATAATTTTTGAACCTTTGGGACATTGCAAAGGTATTTTGGGAGCGCCTGGGTTCTCCGCACGTTTCACAACGCAGTGGTTGGTGCTGAACAGAATGAAGGTGACGGTGATGATGAAAATACATTTGGGGATTAGATTGATCCTGTTTGCTGCAGTATTACATCATGGGCTCACGGAGCAGGACACGGAAATATGGAAGGAGTGCATGCAAAAGTCTGGGGAGGGAGATTAGCCGAGGCACGGATAGATTTGAATCGCATCACACTTTCCTCACGATTCCCACCTGATTTGGTGGAGAGCTGATGCTTCGTTCTAGTCTCTGCTTTTAGGAAGGATGAGAGATTCAATTTCCCTATGTGATGCCACTATAGAAGAATTATTGGCCCCCCAGGCCGTGCAGCAGTAGACTGTATGCATCCAGCTGCATGCAAGGAACTTTTGCATGATTGATTGCGGAAAACAGATTTTCAGCGCTGGGGAACAAGCGGGGAGGAATTCATTTCGGTTTCGCGTTTTAATGCTAAGCTGCCTAATCTGCACTTCCCCCAAACAATACGCAAACTGGAGTGCAGCAATCCTTCAAAATCCCCACTTCTCTGAATTTTGTGATGCAGCTCTCCAAACCCCCAAGCCCCAAAATGTCTACAAAAATGGGCATATTACAGGAAAGCGAGCTTATATCAGTCACAATAATATGCAAAGAAATGTGTTATACAATTAGGGGAAATGGCATGGGGGAATGTGCATATTAGAGACAATTACACACACACTTGTATGTATTAGAATCGCAGAACTGTAGAGTTGGAAGGGGTCCCAAGGGTCATCTAGTCCAACCCCCTGCAATGCAGGAATGCACAACTAAAGAATCCCTGACAGATGACCATCCAACCTCTGTTGACAAACCTCTGAAGAAGGAGAGTCCACAACCTCTGTGGTTGTCAGTCCCCTATTCAGGAGAAATGTAGAATAAAAGGCTGACAATTTTTCGTAAGGACTTTTTCTTTGAAGAATTGCACGTCAGTGCACAAATGTGATTATCTGCACTGAAGATTGGGGGGGATGAGAAACTTGGGGAAATCAAAAAAATGACAGATTTCATCCCTCCCTGGTGCTGTTTTGGGCAGGATGTGGGGGTTTGGTGATGATGGCAGGAACCAAGATAAGTTTAGAAAGGAGGGCAAGTTCAAAAGGTCTGACAAACGTTGGTTTAACCCTTTGCAGGATTCATTCCTACCACTTCAGGTTCCAGAGATTTCTCTCTCTCTCTTTGCCATTCAGAGCCCTCCATCCATCAATATCTTCTCATCTGATAAAACCGGGAAGGGGCACACTCTCGCTGCATGCCAAGAGGTGAGATTGCGTAGCCAAAGCGCTGGCAATCATGAAGCCGAGACGTGCCATTCAAACTTGATGCCTGTGTGGACAGAAGCCCTTTTGTGCCAGGTCGCAGGGGAGGCAGGCGGGGCAGAGACCACACACACACACAAATCACATGTCTGCAGGCGGCAAAAAGGCCCATCTTACCCACAGAGGCTAGTGGTGTGGGACGCCGGGGCGCCAAGTTCTGAAGGGCGAGAGTCCTGGTGTGATGGCCTGGGATTCGGACTTGGAGGCTGAACCTGAGGGATCCCAACCTGCACAGGAGTCCCCGCCTCCAGAACCCGCTGAGCCGGGCCTGGGGCATGAGCCTGAAGGGTCCTCACCTGTGCTGGGTCCTCAGGTGCAGGCACCAGCTGAGTCTGCTCTGGCTCCTGAGGGGATGAAGGAGCCATTGCCTGCAGGGGGTCCACTCTCAGCCCCGTCAGGGGAAGCTGAGGTTGCCTCTGGGTCCGGTAACCCTCCAGCCTCTCCTGAGCTGCAGAGGCTCAGGGCAGAGAGGCAGAGGGAACTAAGTTCCCGCAGGAGGAGTGCTCACCTCCAGGCCAGGAGAGGCGAGTCACCTGTGGACCAGGGCTGCCCTATGCCTCAGAGGAGATAAAAGCCAGCCCACCCAGTCCCAGGTTGCGGGAGCAACATTGTTGGTAACCTGTTCCTACCTGCACCCTGTCCTGCTCTTCTGCCAGAGTTCCTGACCTCACCCGACTCCCTGCCTTGGACCCAGCTTCAGCTTTGACGGACAGCATCCATACCGCACCATCGACCTCAGACTGGACCTGGACCTCGCCACGTGGTTAACCCTTGGGACCAGCACACCTGGGAACACCAAACAAGCACGCTGAGTGAGCGAGGGTGCGTGCGTCACTCCCAACAAGCGTTGACTCAGTTTTTCCCTTTTAGCCTGCAGGCGCCGAATTCTGCGCGGTGCCAGAAGGCTAAAGGGAAAAAACGAGACAACGCTCAGCGGGAGCAGCGCCCTCGCTCGCTCAGCAAAGACCCGCTCGCTCGGTGTGCTGCCTGCCGAGGCCACCGTGGCACAAAGCGGCCAGCTGAGCTGGGAGGTGCCATGTTTAGCCTCCGCCTCTTGCCTGCTGGAGGAGCTGCCCTCCAGCAGCTGCCCGCCTCCTCCTGCCCTAAAAAAAGTCAACAACTCTTGGAAAGGGGGGTGGAGCTTTGCACCACGGCGCCGGATTGCTTAAGGCGGCCCTGGCAGCAAAGTGCTGAGGCTGCCGTGAATTGAGCGCTCTGGCTGCAGCACCATCTGTGGTCGATAGCGAGACGATTAGAACGAGGCTGACGTATGATTCCCACCAAGCCCATCCAACCTTCCTCGCCGCGTCAGGAGACTCGTTTTTTTCTCTCCCACAAAACTACCATGGATCAGTCTCTTATTGATCCGAGAGCCGTTCCTCTTTCAACGGGCCAACGGCAACAAGGCAATCATCCTCAGGTTTTATTTGTTCAATCTCAGCATCTCCACTCAGGGGATGATTCCAAGCCAGGAGCTTTCATCTGAAAAACGACTGCCTCGCCCCCAACCCAATTCGCCACTCGTAGCTTCGTCTCTCTCCCCACCCCCCAGTGGAAATTATATACCTGTTTGTTATTGGTCTGCCTCGGGTGAAGAGCCCAAAGGAGGCTCAGGGACTTCAGCTTTGTTATAGAGGGGTTGGCTATGGCCCCTAATAGAGATGGTGCGCAACCCTCTGGAAGGATCCTGCTCGCCTGGGACCAGGATTCCTAAAAGACAATCTTCTCCCATACAAACCTACATAATTGCCCACTGACTAAGATCTTGTGGAGGGGCTCTCCTTTGTCTCCTGCCAACATCTGAGCAGTGTTTGCTTGGTGTCAGGCTTCGGGACTCAACTTGCTCCCCGCCTTTGCCTGTAGATAAGCAGGACAAAGCGAAAAGAGTCTCTTACCATTTAAATAGTTGTTAATGATGACAGCAATAGAACAAAGCATCTATTCTCAGAATGAAGGTGCTCCCCATTAAGGTTCCCACCCACTTCCCCCCTAGTCACCTGATCTCGCAACCACCGTGCTTTTTGTGTAGCCACCTTATCTGCTCTACATGACCTTGGACTGATAGGCTGTTAGCTCTCTCTATTCCAGTTCTTCTTCACCTCGTTGTTCACCCCCCCCCCAAGTTCTTCCCAACTTTTGTCTTCAGAACTATGCCCCTCTGCAAACCACTGTTCTAAATCTATCCTGCCCCACTGCTCCTGAGCAGCTTCAGGATCCTGGTCAGGATCCTCATCAGAGCATCACTCCTCAGCCTGGTCTCTGACACTTGGGAGGCAGGAAAGGACCTTCTCTGTGGCTTTGCTGAGGTTTTAGGGAAGCTTGTTTGGGCTTCTCTTAGATACCTGCCCCCTGTCCCCCAAACCAGTACTTCTGTCTTGTCAGGATTCAACCTCAATCTGTTAGCCGCCATCCATGTACCAGCCACCTCCAGACACCACCCTAACTCTGACCCACACACCACCCTTGCTGCCGCCATGATTCTTTTGGTTCCTTCACTGTTGGCATTATCAAGACCTTGAAGGCAGCAATGGCATTTGGGCTGTGGGGGGAGGCCATCCTTCTGTTCCCACCGTGTAAAATAGGGGGGCCTGAAATAGGATGAGACCCCCACCTCCACCACCACCACCACCACCACGTTGATCCGTTCTTATGTTACACAACTGTTGGATCCATAAGGGAGCATGTTGTTTACGCCTCAGAGGAGATTGGGAGATTTCCCACGAGGCCTTGACAAGGTACCCTTGATCCCCAGAGAGAACTGCGATTTGAACAGCTCTGGGAGAGTCTCCTGCCAAGAAAAATAACATCAGGTTGTATTTCCTCTGGAAGGGCTTTGATCCTCAGCGAAAGTGTCTACATGCCGCCTGCTTGCTGTAAGCTTCTCGCAAAGCCTCCTGCCTCTCATTCCCACTGCCTCTTGCTTCTTCCAAACCCGGCTTGTTAATCCGCAAAGCGGCATGTACTTAAGTGGCAATTTCCTCTGCTGTCTCTCCCCCTTAGATTGTGCTTTGCTTGTTTATTTGCTCTGGGGTTTCTAGGACAAGACCACGGGGTCACGGGAGACTAGACAGTCAACCTAAGAGCTGCGGGGCTTCAAGCACTCTGGGAGACGGCCTTTTCATATCCCTGCCCCGCCGCAGATCATGGCCTGGAAGTGAAATGATTCAGAAAAAGGCAATTCAAATGATCCAGGGGATGGAGCGACTGCCCTATGAGGAATGGTTGCAGCATCTGGGACTTTTTAGCTCCACTAAAGGCAAGTAAGAAGCAACAGGGTAGAAGCTTGTAAAATGAGGCATGGCATGGAGAAAGGTTTCCCTTCCTCTCTCATAACACTGGAACAGATGAACATCCAGTGAAGCTGCATGTTGGTTGATCTGGGGCACAGTGGCATAGCGTCGCTTGCCAGTATCCGGGGTGGGAGAGAGGGAAACGGATGGAGTACGCATGCACATTCAACAGCTGCATCATCCAGGACATTAAAGCCACAGAGAGAAGAACAGAAGAGGTGGAGAGGTCACTTCCTGGTTCTCATGGAGAAGCTGGTGTTGAGATTTGCACCCCTAACAGTTTTGTGCCCGGGGCAACCATCCCTGTGCCCCCCTTGCTACATCACTGCCAAGATAGATAAAAGAAAGGCACACCTCCATGCAGCGCATAGTCGAACTGTGGAACTCGCTCCCACAGGAGGTGGGGATGGCCATGCTTCTTGGGAGAAAAGCGATGACAAACCTGGACAGCATCTTAAAAAGCAGAGACATTACCTTGCCAACAAAGGTCCGTATAGTTAAAGCTATGGTTTTCCCAGTAGTGATGTATGGAAGTGAGAGCCATAAAGAAGGCTGATCGCCCAATAATTGATGCTTTTGAATTATGGTGCTGGAGGAGACTCTTGAGAGTCCCATGGACTGCAAGAAGATCCAACCTCTCCATTCTGAAGGAAATCAGCCCTGAGTGCTCACTGGAAGGACAGATCCTGAAGCTGAGGCTCCAAGACTTTGGCCACCTCCTGAGAAGAGAAGACTCCCTGGAAAAGACCCTGATGTTGGGAAAGATCACAAGGAGAAGGGGACGACAGAGGGCGAGATGGTGGGACAGTGTTCTCGAAGCTACCAGCATGAGTTTGACCAAACTGCGGGAGGCAGTGGAAGACAGGAGGGCCTGGCGTGCTCTGGTCCAGGGGGTCACGAAGAGTCGGGCATGACTAAATGACTAAACAGCAACAAAATAAGAGAAGTAGACAAGTTCATGGAGGAGATGGCTATTGATGGCTGCTAGCTAGGATCCCTGTGCTCTTCATCCACATTTGGAGGCAGCAATGCTTCTGAATACCAGTCACTAGAGGCCACAGGAGGAAGGAGAGTTCTGGCACTCATGTCCTGCTTTTGGGTTTTCCCCATGGGCATCTGCTTGGCCACTGTTAGGCTAGGACGCTGGGTTAGATGTTGATCTTGTGCTCAGCTCCCGCTTGCAGGTTTCCCCCAGGGATCTGGTCAGCCACTGTGAGAAGAGGATGCTGTCTTTGATGGGCCATTGGTCTGATCCTGCAGGCTGTGCTTATTTTCTCACATTCACAGTGACAAACTTTCTGGTGCCGCCACTCAATATTTACGGTATTCCCACTCTGAGCTACAACTGAATAAATGTCTTGACAGCTCTTTGTGAGTGAGAACTAAATTTCCACCCAGAAACATATTTAACAACACCGGAGTCAGAGCTGAGTGTATCCATTGACAAATAATCACACTAATTCAGAATACTTTTGATGGTTCTGTCTCTCTCCTTTTATTCTCCACAGTCAACCTTCTGCCTGACCCAGCGCAGATCATGCCCAGAACTGGCTCCTGAGCACCACCCTCTCCTCCCCTCCTCACATGTTGCTCTGTGCATAGGCCAGAGAGGGCCTCCACCCCACACGCCCCAATCAGGCATTGCTGATTGTGAGCTATTCATAGGTATCGGGTTGTGTGTCTCTTCTCCCTCCCATTAGGACCTGCCATGGGGCTGAGACTCATCAATGTAATGGGCGCATTGACAAGCGCTGCCTTTTCATCATCGCTCCAGGGGTGCACAAGGTCAACGGAGTAACAAGATCGTCATTTGGCTGTTTGTCCAGAATGGCGATACTAGATCTCTAATTATAAAAGTGAGCAATTGAGTTCTGCAGCGTGTTTAACTTGGGGAATGAGAACATGGGTGAAACTGACCTCAATTCATAAGCCAGTCGCTGCTTGATGCTGGAATTGTCGAGTGACAATATATATATAATATCCACTTGTTAGAGAAGGTGAGGCTCATGCCGCATGTTGAGCAAAGTTCTATCCCTACTTCCTTCTGCTGTGTTTTTATTTTTAAAACCATCCTGAGTTGGTTTGTAGGATTCATAGCAGAGGAATGCTGAGCAGAGAGAGTCATAAGAATGTTAGAAGAACCTTCTGAATCAGGCCAAAATATGGTTACCAGATTTTTTTTCCAATGAATCCAGGGACACTCCCCGCTCCTTTCCCCCCCCCTTTATTTTTTGAGACTGAGTAGCAACAGGGAGTCACAAGGGACGCGGGTGGCACTGTGGGTTAAACCACAGAGCCTAGGGCTTGCCGATCAGAAGGTCGGCGGTTCGAATCCCTGCGACAGGGTGAGCTCCCGTTGCTCGGTCCCAGCTCCTGCCAACCTAGCAGTTCGAAAGCACGCCGTAACAGATTGGCAGGCTCTGGTGGATTGAGCAGACAAAATTGGTTTCTGCACATTCCGTAGTGAGGCAAGTGAGGGGCTTGTCAAGTTGGGAAGGAGAACTCCAGGAGAAGGAAAACTCTGATCCTAAACATCCACTGCTTTGCAGGACATCTTTGGGAGAAGATTAGGCTCAGGAGTCAACCCTACACAAATCTGGAGTGGAGTTCCTAAGAGGGTTGGATGGCACTGTTACGGAAAAGGAGCAATGCGGCAGCGAGCTGCAGCTGGCTGGAAAGCAAAACAGGATGTTGATGTTTGGGACTGTACCGTGGGAACAAAGGGGCAGTCTATTCCCTGTGCTGAGCACCGGATGTTAGCTCAGTGTGTCATTTGACCTGTACTGGAAGTACAGGGGTGGAGTGTGTCTCTCTGCTGTTGGAGTCTGATGAGAGCAGACGCGTTTCTCTGTACTGCTGCAAAGATAGAAATAAAGGCATGTAAATACATTTCTGTCTATCTCTTTCCCCTCCCTGGGGGAAGCAGGGAGGAGGGAAGAGTGGTGTGTTCTTCTCACGCTTGAGGAGGATCGCCGATAGTGACCTAGCCTGTATCCTGCCGGGAAACGCAGACAGGGAGGTCAACAAGGAGCTCAAGCCGAGTGCCTGGAGAGTGGCCAGTTTCTCCTGATAAGGCTTGAGAATCTAACAGGCACCTTGTACGCCTCTTTCCCACAACTCCTGCAGCCCAGCTAATGCCAAACATCTAGCTCTACTTTCCTTTTGGACCCGTCGGAGAGGCCAAGAGGGGGTCTTGTCGACTGGGCAAACCAGGACCTCCAGACACACTGCCCAGGATTGCATCCCAAGGAGCTACCGTATTTTTCGCTCTATAACACGCACCGGACCATAACACGCACGTAGTTTTTAGAGGAGGAAAACAAGAAAAAAAATATTCTAAACGAAATAGTGGATATATGATTTTTGTGGTTCATGCTGTGGCCACAAACATGTGATCTGACAGTGTGTTTGGAGTAGCCCAATGCAAAAATCCTGAGGATCCATGTGGAGCCATGCTTTGTAACTACGGAGGAGGGAAGGAAGGGGAACCATGGATCCTCTGCTCATGACTGCAGCAGATCCCCACCACCACCCGCAGGCATTCGCTCCATAACACACACAGACATTTCCCCTTACTTTCTAGGAGGAAAAAAGTGAGTGTTATGGTGCAAAAAATACGGTACTTTGGTGCTGCTAACATTGCAGTTTGACTTGTCCCCTGGAGGCAGACTCCATTGTCTCTTGAGACAGATGGATGTCAACAACAACAGATTCATCAAGCGCCTTCTGCACCAATTTTGAAATGTCTACCAAAAACTTTACTATTCTGCCAGGTCTACGCAGGTCATTTAGCAGATATCCTTCCCGATGGTTAATTGATGTCTGTTTTTAACTTTTTTAAAAAAAAATAATGGTTTTTATTGCGTGGTTGATATTCTTCTTGCTGTAAACTGCTTGGATCTATTTTTACGATACAGCAATATACTTTTTTTATATACATATAAATAAATAAGTCCCCAGCATCTCCAGATGGGGCTGGGATTGTCCTCTGCCTGAAACCCCAGAGAGCTTCTGCCAGTCAGTGTAGACAATATTGAGCTACATGGACACGTGAAAATTTCCTGATACAGAGTCCTTAAAGCAGATAGTGGGATCAGTTTTTTGGATTGCTAAAGGGCCACGCTTTACAGTTTAGATTACAGATATAGCTCCAGAACACACCCAGGCACACAAAACCACTCTTTCCAGGGACAATGCTTCTCCATAGATCCTACCTCTCTAATACTGACTGCTCTTGGAGGTCCAAAAGACACTCCAGTGTCAATAATTTGCAACACCAGATCAGAGTACTGGCCCATCTGGCTACCCCAAGCAGCAGCAACTGCCCAGGGCTCCTTTTATTCCATTTTCAGCTACCCAATAATATTAGCCCACTGTGCAATGCACAAAAATAAAGAAGAAAGATTAAAAGTCCCAATAAAACACAGATCAATAATGCATCAAATAAAACAACTTGAAAAAAATAATCAGAACAACCATTCCAGAGCAGAGATCTTGAGAGAAACAAATTAAAATTAATGTGATATGACTGCTGGCTTCAGGTCTGGCTCCTCTCTTGTGTTAAGTGGACATTTGGAGCAGGGTTAAGTTTACCTCTTCACATGGAGCCCCCCTAGATTCTGGAAACCTGCAGAATGTCTGGGGCTTGATGCATGGATGTCAAGAGCAGGACTGGGGAGGCAGGGAGCCATGCACATTGGGGCAGGACCAGAAGCACGGACCCACAGCACCCCTATTCATGTGTGCAAGTCATGTGCAAAGAGGGCTTCCAGCTCTCAGCATCCCATGCCGCTGAGTTAGCCAGGAGTTGTCTAGGATGGTTCCCTGTGGTCTAAACCACTGAGCCTCTTGGGCTTGCCGATCAGAAGGATGGCGGTTCGAATCCCCGCGACGGGGTGAGCTCCCGTTCCTCTGTCGCAGCTCCTGCCAACCTAGCAGTTCGAAAGCACACCAGTGCTAATAGATAAATAGGTACCACTGTGGCGGGAAGGTAAATGGCATTTCCGTGCACTCTGGTTTCCATCACAGTGTTCCATTGTGCCAGAAGCAGTTTAGTCATGCTGATCACATGACCCGGAAAGCCGCCTGTGAGGAAACGCTGCCTCCCTCGGACTGAAAGTGAGATGAGTGCTGCAATCCCATAGTCACCTTTGACTGGACTTAACCGTCCAGGGGTCCTTTAGCTTTTTTTAAAAAACCTGTCTAGGATGGTTCCCTGGGGGGGGGATTCCCTTTGGGGATTCAATCGGGAGGCTCACACTAAATCCCCAATATTTCAGGCTTTATTCCATAATGCATTGCAGGAGACAGTCCAAAGAGCCTGCAAGAGCTTTTCATACTTTCCATATAGTGGGGAAATGCATTGTCTTGGCTGTTTCATCCTCTCTCCAACCAGCTTTTGCTACCCTGTTACTCCACTATCTCTCATTCTATCTTGAAAACACTTACTCAACCCCCTTTTTCTTTACTGTACAGGCAGAGTCCTTCTTGCACCTTACCTGTAGCTGTTTTTCACTGCAACAAGCAGCGTTGCGTTTCTCCTAAACTGCTCCTGAAGCCTTATTGGAGCTCACCGATTGGGTCTGCGTTGCTCCGGGACAGGAGGAAGGAAGTCAAAATGACACCGAGGTTGGTTCAAAGAAAGAGTTTATTCTGCTCTCCGAATAGCAGAAGGCACTTGCGTGATCAAGTCTACATCAAGTCCAAAGAAATGACAGGTTTCATGAAGTTTATATATCCTCCAGGCACCCTCTCACTCCTCCCCTAGGAGCCCAACTACGTTGGCGTACGTACACAGGTTGACATCACATATGTTCCTGCTCTGGTACTCTCAACCATAAAAGGATCTTCCTTCCTGTACTTCTGACCATAAAAGGATATTCCTGTTCCTACTCCTATCTTGGAGCAAGAGGTCACTACTTCTGAGAACATGCTCTGGCATTAGTCCCAGACTTGGGTCTCTGCGTCATTTGTGGTCAGGACATAAGATATGTCTGTTCTACTGGTAAAGTCAAGGCCAGTCTTGCCGTCAAACTGATAAGGGAGAGAGCTGTGTTCTTGTTTTGCATTTGCTCAACGGCTAAAGTTTATGCATTTTAGCTAAGGAGAAATGGGGATTTTGGTGCAGTTTAAAAACTGCCTGCACAGTCAGTTATGAGGTTTGGGAAACCCATTCCTTCACTCCTTACCTGTTTAATCTACAGGCTTCATTCTTGCATAGTTACAGAATTTCTTCCACATCCTCCCATTCTGGCCTCTTTAGGGTTTTTCCTGTGCAGATGTTTTGTACCTGTGCCCACCTGAGTGTGCCAATTCCTCTCTCTTGGGCACGGGGGCTTTCAGCTTTCGTGGCACAAACAGGAGTCCAGGATGATTCAGGTTCTGTTAGCCTACAGTTGCTTTGGAATTTGTTGCTAATCCGAAGGATTTGCAAATCAAAGGGATGTTCCTCTTTTGATATCACAAAGCCTCGAAGGTTTGCAACACCCATGTCATTAGCAAAGTTAGCCACGTCCCTCTCTCTTCTCCTGTTGCTTGGGGTGGGCATCATTCTCCGAGCGGATGGCTGAGGGATTCCTTCTTCCCACACTTGCATTAATGAGATCAGCAGCAGATGCGTTTGGAGACTGCCAGATGGTCCCAGGGCTTTGGGAATATTCCTGTGGTTTGATGACTTTCTTGTCTTCTGAGAAAATGGGAGATGCTGGAGCTTTGATAACAGGAGGGGGAATCCAGAAGCGAACGCAACCCATGTCTGAACGTGCACGGGTCACGATTCACCGCTTATGCACGTGCCGTCATTTTGAGCATCTGCGCATGCGCGAGCAGCGAAACCCAGAAGTAACGCGTTCCGTTACTTCCAGGTCACCGCGGAGCATAACCTGAAAATGCTCAACCTGAAGCATATTCAACCCAAGGTATGACTGTATATATTGGCTGCTAATAAGGTTACAAAGTAATGCGGATTCTTGCAGAAAGGCTACAGCCATTGGTGCCCTAAGTTCAAATATTGCAGAGTTGGAAAGGTTCAGAGATGGGCTGTCAAAATGATCATGACTTCTCTAGGGGGAAGAGTTGCAGCATTTGGGACTGATCAGTTTACAGCGAAGGAGAGCTAGCAGCAACATGATAGAAGTCTATACTATTATGTATAGCATGGAGAAAATAGAGAGGGGAAAGTTTTTATCCCTCTCGTAATTCCTGTGGCACATGGTCAAAGGATGGAACTCGCTCCCATGGGAGACAGAGAGGGCCACCAACTTGGATTGGACAACCTCGTGGAGGAGATGACAATCATCTGGTTGGGCATCTGGTTGGCTACTGTGAGAACAGGATGCTAGACTGGGGGGGGGGGCTTTGGCCTAGGGTTACCAGATGTCCTTGGTTCCAGGGGACAGTCCCTGGATTTGCAAATCTGACCCCAGGAAATGTGGCAGCAGCAGTTGGCCATGGCTGGCTTCAGGAGCCGCTCGCTGCTGTGGCGCCCGCCATTTTTCCTGCACCACAGCAGTGAGCAGCTCCTAAAGTCCCCTTAGCCAACCGCACTACAGGCTGGCCCCTCCTGAGCAACAGCTGCCCACCCATGACCCCCAAGCTTCCCCTGATCAGTCAAAACAAAGGGGGAGGGGGGAAGGAGATTGGGGGAGGCTCGGGGGTCATGGGTGGGTGTCATGGGCGTCCGGAATGCTGTTGCCCAGTTTTTTAAAAGACTCTGCACATTGATGTTTCGCAGTTTGCTAAAGAAGGGCTTTGTACCTTTATACAATATGCATGTGTGCTTGGGCCCAGGGTCTTTTGCCTCACCATCCCCACTACTGACTCCCTGTTGCTAAAGGTAAAGGGACCCCTGACCATTAGGTCCAGTCGTGGCCGACTTTGGGGTTGCGGCGCTCATCTCGCTTTACTGGCCAAGGGAGCCAGCGTACAGCTTCCGGGTCATGTGGCCAGCATGTCTAAGCCGCTTCTGATGAACCAGAGAAGCGCACAGAAATGCCATTTACCTTCCCGCCAGAGCGGTACCTATTTATCTACTTGCACTTTGACATGCTTTTGAACTGCTAGGTTGGCAGGAGCAGGGACCAAGCCACGGGAGTTCACCCCGTCACGGGGATTCGAACCGCTGACCTTCTGATTGGCAAGCCCTAAGTTCTGTGGTTTAACCCACAGCGCCACCCGCGTCAATCTGTAGTGGCAGTGTATTCCACAGGCCTGGGTATACACTAAAGTAACACTAAATTAACTCAGGAACCTTCTGCACGCATTGCAGCTGTTCCACCACCAAGCTATAGAACTTTCCCCATCCACTGTCAGGCTTTGCCCACGGGCTTTGCTTGGCACAGGAACTTTGCATTGTTTGAGAAATTTTTCCAGTGGCGTTCAAGCCTTCCATCCCTCCTGGATGGAGCTGCTTTCGCCCAGCGATCTCTCCCCCTTGCGGCTGTTCCTGGGCATGCACACGGCACGGATGCCAGTTTTGCAGCAACCGCTCCAGTTCTTAACAGAGGGAGAGAATCCTTTTGACATTCCAGCACTAAAGGCTACTAAGCAGCCTTCATTTCAAGCAGGAGAAAAAAGGAATCATTGCAAGATCCTGTTAAATAATCTGGCAGGTTCACACTATTTGTTCAGTTGTCTTTTTGAAAACCAGTTCCAAGGACAACACGGAAAAAGCACAGAGAAATATCAAGGCAGCCTTTGTCAGTCAGGCCCCTCCAGATGTTTGGGGCTGTAACTCAGATGCTGATGTGAGTTGTAGTCCAAAATATCTGGTGGATACAAGGTTGGTGGTGGTTTGCGTTTGGGCGTTCTCGGGGTCACCAGGAACAAAACATGCAATAGCTTGGTTTCTTGTCACTCTTGCAGTAACAGTGATTTTGGAATCATCTTGTAGACAGTGGGCATGCTCTTCCAGATGTGACAGATGTTTTCCTGATTGGACGGCTAACTTCACCTTGCATCACTGCAGATTTTGGGTTGCCAGCTACCGGTAAATCTGAGGATCAGACAAATTCTGGAGAACTGTGCTATCAATTCATCTGGGGTTTTAAATCAAAAGTTGAAGCAAAGAACTGGAATTTTGGAAAGTACCCCAAGATATGAACCCTCTGCAAAGAATCCCTGACAGATGATCATCTAATCTCTCATTATAAACCTTCTGTTATAAGAATTCTAAGGTCTCAAATATAAAATAAATGTTCATAAATGTACAAGGCAAACGCATACATAAGTATATAAACCGTGTGTCTGAAATAGTACAGCAGAGCAATCCTGAAGCCATTTTGACTCTCCCAAACCATTTTGACTCTCCCAAATTGACCTCAAATGTTTCTCTGCAAGGAGGAAGGAAATAGGAAAGCCTATCCATTGTCTTTTGCTTACCTGTCTTTAAGGCATCTTTGTGTATGCATAGGGTCAGCCTGTGACCTGGATTCAGGAACTGAGTATTTACTAACTTAGAACTAACTTAGTTGGTCTTTAAGGTGCTACAGGAAGGAATTTTTTTATTTTGACTATGGCAGACCAACACGGCTACCCATCTGTAACTGAGTATTTACCATCACAAAAGAATGGCCAGGCTGCCCAGGTAAAGAACGTTGCCTCAGGAGAGTGAGGAAAATTCTCGGGGATGATTCACACCCTGGCCAGCACTTTCTTGATTTCCTGCCCTCGGGCAGAAGATATAGAAGCATGATTAGTCGCACCAACAGGGTAAAGAACAGCTTCTATCCGTGGGCTGTTAGGCTGCAGAATGAAAAGATAACAACAGGGCAACTGACTTTCGGGTTTGGTAGGTGTGCGTCAGTAAACGAGGGGAATTAAGACTAAGAGAGCTGAGTGGGGGGTGCTCATGTAATCTCACTGTATACAAATTGTACAAGTATTTCAAAATCAGTGACCATTATCAGGTATCCTGGCAGACAGGATTTCTGCTGCAGACTGCCCCCTCCTGTGATGTATGTATAATGTTTGGGGGGGGGGTGTCTTGAGCTACAGGGTGGGCAGTTTCAAAAGTCTATATAAGGGCTTGCGCACCATGGTTCGGGGTTCTCTCCTCCCTCCTGTGTGTGGGGAGTGGGGACCCTGTTGCAACAGCACTTTTCCATTGCAATAAAGATCAGGCTGGCCTCTGTTATTTTCTCCTACCAATAGGGAACCCACTTAAGGACTCTGTACGGGCTCTTGAATACCCCATAAGGGAAAAAGGAGCATTTTTTTCTTATAACACTTCATTGAAGAAGAGGCCAGCACCTTGGGTGGCCATGTGACAAGGATTCTATCACGGTGATCCCTGCATTGCAGAGGGTTGGACTAGAGGACCTTTGGGTGTCCCGACTCTACAATTGTGTGATTCTAAAGTAGTGCTGCTGAGCAACCATTTGGGCACCAACCTTGCCTTTCCCTGCCCTGCCCCAAAATGGATGGTCTTGCTGTGACACCTGGCAGGACACCTCCTGCCTATCAAGTCCTAAAGGTGTGGGTCCTGGCTGTGCTAGTCAACCACTCTGATGCTGTGCTTATAAACTGGCAGGCTCCCTCCATGGCTGTTCTGGAGAGCGGCTGCTCTCAAAGCAAATTGCTGCCCTGTGATAGAGAGAGAGAGAGAGAGAGAGAGAGAGAGAGAGAGAGAGAGAGAGAGAGAGCACTTTTGCAATTAACTGACTTTCCTGGGCTATATTTTTCCCTGCGCTTAAAAGCGAAAGCATCCCAAATGCTGCAGCCATTCGTCAAGCCCCTTCTCTTCCCCCCCCCCGCCCTCCCTACCACCACGTGGAGTCTTTATTTTTGTTTTATTTTGTTTTTGCACGAAGCTCCCTACTGAGCCTGCTTGGGATTTAGTATGTGGTCTGAAACAAATAAAGGAGGATGAGAGCGGAGTTAATCTGGAGGCAGAGCAGTTCAGTAAATAAAGAGCAAGCGGGGGTGAGAATGCACTCGTCGTCCCCCCTCAAGCCAACAAAGCTATCAGCGAAGAACTGTTGGCTTTCTCCAGCTTGCTGTTGCTTGTGCATCTCATTTAACAGCCTCTTTCAAAAGTCACGGCTCTGGGCTCCATCCCTCAGGCTTCGGGGTGGGAGGAGGGTGAGCTTTGACATTGCAAAGAATGTTCGGACTTTTCACATCCAGAGTTACATTTCCCCCTGGTGCCATAGCCAGACAAGAGCGCAAGCCTGGAGACCAAGGTGACCTTCCCTTGATGAAGAAGCTCTAACTGCCCCTGTCTGGGGCCAGCAGGGGGTGTCTCCCACCTGGTGCTTTTGGCAAGAGCGCCGAGTTCAAATCACCCGTGAGGGACGATGCGCTCACTGTTGGAGCAAAGTCTTTAGCCGGCCAGATTTGGAGCAAGGCCTGTTTCGCTCCATCCCATCTGGAGGCATTGCCAAAATGACTGCAAGAGATCGTTGAATCACAGAACTGTGGAGTGGGAAAGGAAACCAAAGCTCATCTTGTTCATGTCAGGAGTTCAGCCTACACTCGAGTAGGACCCTGGCAGAGACACATGCCTGATTGGCATGTTCCCTCCCTCCTGGTCGATCGTTCGGGAGCTTCATAAACTTTCTTGTGCCCGAACATCACAGCAACCGATGCCAACCGACACCGACACACTTAGGGATCCACAGACTTTGTGCATCATGCATGACAGACCTCAGCAACTCAGCATTTTGGCTAATCTACCGTAATTTTTGTCCTATAGGGCACACCGGCCCATAGGACGCACCTCGGGGTTTTTTGGGGGGGGAATGAATAAAAAAAATCCCCCCCCACCGCGGCTGCCACCCCAAGCCTTCCGCACACCTGCCCGAAGCATGGGGCACCCTCCGGAGGGCTCCCCATGCTTCGGGCGACAGGCTGCCGCCCCAAGCCTCGCGCGCTCGGTGGGACCTCCTGCCGGGCGCGCAAGGCTTGCGGACGCTCGCCCGAAACACAGGGAGCCCTCCGGAGGTCTCCCTGTGCTTCAGGTGACAGGCTGCCACCCCAAGCCTCACGCGCTCGGCGGGACCTCCTACCGGGTGCGCAAGGCTTGCGGACACTCGCCGGGGCTGCAGGCTGCTGCCCGCAAGCCTTGTGAGCCCGTGGGAACTCCCGCCGGGCTTGCAAGGCTTGAAGATAGCTTCCTGAAGCCTGAAGAGCGAGAGGGGTCGGTGCGCACTGATGCCTCTCACTCTCCAGGCTTCAGCGAAAGCCTGCATTCGCCCCATAGGACGCACACACATTTCCCCTTCATTTTTGGAGGGGAAAAAGTGTGTCCTATGGGGCGAAAAATACGGTACTTTATTTACATATGAACACACACGGAGCACTGCAACATGGCTCCCTCTTTTTCTAACACATAGCTGTCAACTTTTCCCCTTTTTAAAAGGGAAATTCCCTTATTCCGAATAGGATTCCTCGCAAGGAAAGGGAAAAGTTGACAGCTATGCTCTAGCATCAGACAGCAAAGAGAGAAAGAACAAAGGACAATAGTCCCACTTCACGGAACACAGTAACACAAACATCCTGTCTCCATCATTTCCCACTTTGTGGAGTCAAAACATACACCGTCATGTGATAGACAACAATCCCATGACTGCAATCATGGAGCAGGAATTCTAACAGTCCAATCCCAGAAGCCCAGTATCCTGTTCCCACTGTGGCCAGTTGGAAACCCAGAGGCAAAACCTGAGCACAGCAAGACTCTTAGCCCTTCTGACTCCCATTCAGAGACATACTGCCCCCGACATTGGCAATAGAAAATAGCCATCATGGCCAATAGCCATTGTGGGCTTTTTCTTCCATGAGTCCTGCTGCTCCCAGGTTCAGAGAAGGAGGCTACCCTGTTGCTAATGCTGAAGTGAGATTCAGCTGCGAATCCATTTCAATTTGATATGTGGACTGGAAAGGTCTCAGTTTGTCCATAGCCCCAGGCTGCAGACTCCCCGATCTGGTCACACTGATGGGCAAAACGTGTAAGACTTTCAATATTTCCTTCCCCCTCCACAAGACTACAGCTGCAATGAAACATGTCTCTCCCATATCAGTCTCTGTAACTCTCCAATGGATGGTTTATCCCAAGGAACTACAACTAATCCAGAATGCGGCAGCTAGACTGGTGACTGGGAGCGGCCGCCGAGACCACATAACACCGGTCCTGAAAGACCTACATTGGCTCCCAGTATGTTTACGAGCACAATTCAAAGTGTTGGTGCTGACCTTGAAAGCCCTAAACAGCCTCGGTCCAGTATATCTGAAGGAGCATCTGGCGGTTCCCTCCCTGCGAGAAGCGAGGTTACAGGGAACCAAGCAGAGGGCCTTCTCAGTAGTGGCACCCGCCCTGTGGAACACCCTCCCATCAGACGTCAAAGAGAAAAAACAAGTACCAGACTTTTAGAAGACATCTGAAGGCAGCCCTGTTTATGGAAGCTTTTAATGTTTAACAGACCACTGTATTTTAATACTTTGTTGGAAGCTGCCCAGGGTGGCGGGGGAGACCCAGCCAGATGGGCAGGGTATAAATAATAAATTATTATTAGTATTATTATTGACTTCACCCCCGAAGGTGTACTCTTCCATTGTCTCCCAAGACAGGCAGATGCCAACCACATCAACCACATCACAAGTCCCACCGACCCTACTCTGAGCTTGCAGAGGTGTATGGGGTTGGTTGGGAAAGTGGTGAGGATTCTGAGTTTTGTGTGCCGTGCCAAACTCTCTCCAAACTGAATGCACCCGGAAAGAGGTGGAAGGAACAAACTCGGGTTTCACTGCTGCTGGTTACTGGAGGCTGCAGCAGTTTGCACTGAAGACTTAGGATGGAGGGAGGTTGGAGCACATGTTGAAAGAATCCACACGGATATACAGTGGCTCTTGAACAAACACTTTCCCTCTTCCAAATGGAGATGGAAGACAAATTTATGCTGCTGCCACTCCTGGGACCTTGGTGGAGAGGCTGGGGGGAGAATCGCAGCTGTTCGCCACAGCGCTAATGGCAGCCAAAATGCCATCGTGTTTCTAGATGGTTGCTTTGGCAACAGGTGTCCCTTTTTATTTTATTTTTTCAAATTCCCTCCCCGTCTCATTCTCCGGTAAATCTAACGTAATGCACACTGTGTCCGCCGGTCACAGATAACTGCTTAGCTTAAATCCTGCTTAAATTCCCTCAGCTTATCTCTTAAATGGCATCTGGGTTATAAATAGCATCCCACCGGCTCGCTGGCCCTCTCCTGCCCGCTGGCATGTTTGGCCAGGAGTTTTACGGGTACTTGGCAGAAATTGCCGTGGAGAATCTCCAAAATAAAGAACGGGGAGAAGAGAACCGAAAAGCCACTTCTGTTTGCTCACCTGCCACTGAGTCTGGGTCCGGGTGTTCCAGGAGATAAGGGAAGTTGCTTCGGCAGGGAGGGGAGAAGCTACTCCGCCCCTCATCCACCCCCAGCAACCCCCCCCCCAAAGCTTGGCACACTTGAATTCAATCTGCTACTCTTTTTTTGTGAGTCTACTGTTCAATGTGATTAGCTTTTTCTTTTGTTGTTGTTCAGTCGTTTAGTTGTGTCCGACTCTTCGTGACCCCCTGGACCAGAGCACGCCAGGCCCTCCTGTCTTCCACTGCCTCCCACGGTTTGGTCAAACTCATGCTGGTAGCTTCCAGAACACTGTCCAACCATCTCGTCCTCTGTCATCCCCTTCTCCTTGTGCCCTCCATCTTGCCCAACATCAGGGTCTTTTCCAGGGAGTCTTCTCTTCTCATGAGGTGGCCAAAGTATTGGAGCCTCAGCTTCAAGATCTGTCCTTCCAGTGAGCACTCAGGGCTGATTTCCTTAAGAATGGAGAGGTTGAATCTTCTTGCAGTCCATGGGACTCTCAAGAGTCTCCTCCAGCACCAGAATTCAAAAGCAGCAATTCTTCGATTATCAGCCTTCTTTATGGTCCAGCTCTCATTTCCATAACATACATCACTACTGGGAAAACCATAGCTTTAACTAAATGGACCTTTCTCAGCAAGGTGATGTCTCTGCTTGGGGTAAAAAGGTAAAGGGACCCCTGACCATTAGGTCGAGTTGTGGCCGACTCTGGGGGTGTGGAGCCCATTTCACTTTACTGGCCAAGGAAGCCGGCGTACAGCTTCCGGGTTATGTAGCCAGCATGACTAAGCCGCTTCTGGCGAACCAGAGCAGCGTACGGAAATGCCGTTTACCTTCCCACCGGAGCAGTACCTATTTAACTATTTGCACTTTTTTGACGTGCTTTCGAACTGCTAGATTGGCAGGAGCAGGGACCAAGCAATGGGAGGTCATCCCGTCACGGGGATTCAAACCGCCAACCTTCTGATCAGCAAGTCCTAGGCTCTGTGGTTTAACCCACAGCACCACCCGTGTCCCTGCTTGGGGTAGAGGCTGTAAATACACAACCTAGAATTAGTTGGTTCCACCCATCCTTGGCTCTGGCCCTGGAGCAATGGTCTGGCTTAGGAAAAGGCAGGTCACAGTGCCAGATTTATGTATAAGCTAAACAAGTGATAGCTTAGGGCCCCACTCTCTTGGAGGCCCCCCAAAAAATTAAAGAAAAAAATTGGATGTACATTTCCAAAATGTAAGATTTGTTGTTGTTATTTAGTCGTTTAGTCGTATCCGCCTCTTCATGACCCCATGAAGCAGAGCACACCAGGCACTCCTGTCTTCCACTGCCTCCCGCAGTTTGGTCATGCTGGTAGCTTCGAGAACACTGTCCCACCATCTCGTCCTCTGTCGTCCCTTTCTCCTTGTGCCCTCAAGCAAAGTTAGAGGGAACCAGGCAGAGGGCCTTCTCGGTGGTGGCGCCCGCCCTGTGGAACGCCCTCCCACCAGATGTCAAAGAGATAAACAACTATCTGACGTTTAGAAGACATCTGAAGGCAGCCCTGTTTAGGGAAGTTTTGAATGACTGATGTTTTAGTGTATTTTTAATCTTTAGTTGGAAGCTGCCCAGAGTGGCGGGGAAAACCCAGCCAGATGGGCGAGGTATAAATAAATTATTATTATTATTATTATTATTATTATTATTATTATTATTATTATTATCATCATCATCATCATCATCATCATCATCATCATTATTATTATTCCTAGCCACAAAGACACTTCCAAGCTAGGGAGGAGGTGGGGTTGCGGGCTTCACACCCCTCCCCACACTTGCGGGGGCTGGCTCCAGCCCCACGCGATAGCAGGGAATCCTCGGCTGCGTCTTACCGTCTACAGAGATGATGGCGTGCATCTTTCTGATGCTGGAAATGACGTTTGGCTGAATGATATCACTCTAGGAATTAGGGACTGGTTACACTCTAGGGATTAGGGATTGGTTATTAGGGACGCGGGTGGCGCTGTGGGTTAAACCACAGAGCCTAGGACTTGCCGATCGTATGGTCGGCGGTTCGAATCCCCGTGGCGGGGTGAGCTCCCGTCGTTCGGTCCCAGCTCCTGCCCACCTAGCAGTTCGAAAGCACCCCTAAGTGCAAGTAGATAAATAGGTACCGCTTTATAGCGGGAAGGTAAACGGCGTTTCCGTGAGCTGTGCTCGTGCTGGCTCTCCAGAGCAGCTTCGTCACGCTGGCCACGTGACCCGGAAGTGTCGCCGGACAGTGCTGGCCCCTGTCCTCTTAAGTGAGATGGGCGCACAACCCTAGAGTCGGACACGACTGGCCCGTATGGGCAGGGGTACCTTTACCTTTACAGGCTTGAGGGTATTGGCGGCAAGCCTGGGCTCAAGTGGCAGTAGGCATTGGTGGGGGTACAGTCTATTGTTATGCAGATGAAGGGGGAGAGGGAGCGCCATCACCTTCTCCCAAATAAAGGGTAGTCCGGTAAAGGATTCCGGGGGCGTGGCCTCGTCCTAAGCCTATGGAGGTGTGGGCCCACGGCACGCCCCCACGGGGTGACCCCGGGGGAGGCCCTAGTTGACGTGCCTCAGCAGGGCTCCTCCCACTGGTGGTTAACCCTCACCAGCCAGGCCAGCTAGTGGTAGGACTAATGCCTAAGCCAATACCGCTCAATTCCTGTAATCAATAAAGTTGTGGCCTAATTTGACCCATTAACCTGAATTCTTGTGTCCTGTGTCTTTATTTCTATGGGGGGGAGGCGGGAACTCGCCACGCAATGGCTTTGCTCTGCCCCCACAGCTCGAGGCAGCAATGTTTCTGAATAGCAGTTGCTGGAATCCACAGAAAGGAGGAGTGCTTTGGTGCGTGCGGGTTCCCCATTTGGGGCCTTTGCTTGGCCGCTGTGAGAAGACGATCATAGAATCATAGAGTTGGAAGAGACCACAAGGGCCATCGAGTAAAACCCCCTGCCAAGCAGGAAACACCATCAGAGCACTCCTGACATATGGTTGTCAAGCCTCTGCTTAAAGACCTCCAAAGAAGGAGACTCCACCACACTCCTTGGCAGCAAATCCCACTGTCGAACAGCTCTTACTGTCAGGAAGTTCTTCCTAATGTTTAGGTGGAATCTTCTTTCTTGTAGTTTGGATCCATTGCTCCGTGTCCGCTTCTCTGGAGCAGCAGAAAACAACCTTTCTCCCTCCTCTATGTGACATCCTTTTATATATTTGAACATGGCTATCATATCCCCCCTTAACCTCCTCTTCTCCAGGCTAAACATGCCCAGCTCCCTTAGCCGTTCCTCATAAGGCATCGTTTCCAGGCCTTATGCTGGACTCGATGGGCCACTGGCCTGATCCAGCGCATTCCTCTTCAGTTTCTATGTCCTCCTGTTTCCGTCTGCAGTTTTAAAAGCCTCGCTCACCACGCGCTTGGATGTTGGCTCCATCCTCCTTTGATCTGTTTCATGTCACGGGCAGCTCTGTGGTTCTGAGTTTTACCTCGGTGCATCCCTGCAAGGCCTGGTGTATTGATTCCTGTTGAGCTTCATTTTAACCATCTCGGCGGCTCAGGAGAAAAGCTCAGCAGGTTAGAGGGTCAGGCTTCAAGGAAAGTCTGGCGGCTTGCAGAGAGCTCCTCTTTTTAACTGAAGATATTAGCCTGCCACCCTGCGCTCCTTTGGGACGAAGGGCGGGATATAAATTTAATAATAAATAAGTAAAACAAATTCTGTGCAGGCTTCAGGGGCTCAGGTGCAAAGGGTTGTTGTTTTTTCTTGGTGAAATTATCCAACTACAGGTCAAAACCGATGTATCTCCTGGTTCTCTGGAGAACATCTGCAGCAGACAAGATTATTCCTACATGTTTCCAGTGAGATCAGCGTCAACATCTGTGCTTCCCACAATATTTATTTACCTGCACAGCATCTAGCAACCGAATCTCGAGAAGAGAGCTGTCTCAGTTTCAACTCTCCAGCACATTTTGGAGGTTGGGGGTGGCAGATATTCCATCACCATCACCTGCTCATGTGGTCCACACCTGTGACTTTTTGGCCGCCCGTTCGAAAGTCTGGCAAGCGGAGGAACCTGGCAGCGCACCCTCCTCCTCCGGGAGATTCTCTGCAGTCAGAGAATCTTTGCAAGGGAGTCCAAAATATGTATTTCACTCTCTTTGGTAATAAACTAAAATATCAAGCGGAGAGGGGAAGAGCTTTTTTGGCACTGTGGCTTTTATTCCTGGAGACGGTTCTATTAATCCATCCGAATCCATTTGACAAAAAAGGCTTTCTTTGTGCGGCTCATCGTTAAACTGTGGAACTCCCTGTCACTGGAGACAGTGATGGCTATCAACTTAGATGGATTGAAAAGAGGATTAGACAAATTCATGGAGGAGGATGTGGATATTTTCACCCCTTCCCATTGCAAGAATCTCATGATATTTTCAGAAAGGAAGGGGAGTAATCTGCTCATCGCTTCTTCGGCTCCTACCTGACTCTGTGGGACTCTGAGTGTTATCTGTGTAGATAATAATAATAATAATAATAATAATAATTTATTATTTATACCCCGCCCATCTGGCTGGGCTTCCCCAGCCACTCTGGGTGGCTTCCAACAATATATTAAAATACCGTAATACATCAAACATTAAACGCTTCCCTAAACAGGGCTGCCTTCAGATGTCTTCTAAAAGTCTGGTAGTTGTTTATCTCTTTGACATCTGGTGGGAGGGCGTTCCACAGGGAAGGCGCCACTACCGAGAAGGCCCTCTGGCTGGTTCCCTGTAGCATTGCCTCTCGCAGGGAGGGAACCACCAGAAAGCCCTCGGCGCTGGACCTCAGTGTCCGGGCAGAACGATGAGGGTGGAGACGCTCCTTCAGATGTAAAGATAAGATCACTGCATAAGAAACTGTAACACTCATGCAGTCCAGTAGCCTCCTTTAGTTTATAGTTTATTTTCAGTTTGCAGTAGCTGTAAGAGAATAGAGAAGTTATGCTTCAGAGTTTTCATTCGTGCAATTCATACTTTGGTGCTGAGTTTGGTGCTCACAGCTCAAAGTTGTGGATCCTTTGCACTTAGACCCAGTTGGGGCACTAACCCAGCTGGGGCAGTTACAGGTAGGTAGCCGTGTTGGTCTGCCATAGTCAAAATAAAAAAATTCCTTCCAGTAGCACCTTAAAGACCAACTAAGTTAGTTCTTGGTATGAGCTTTCGTGTGCATGCACACTTCTTCAGATACACTGAAACAGAAGTTGCCAGATCCTTCTATATAGTGAGAAGGTGGGGAGGGGTATTACTCAGAAGGGAATGGGAGATTGGCAGATAGCTGAGATGAGCTTGTTGACGACTCTTAACGACTGCAATAGGTCTTACAGGAAAAGGCAAGGGGTGAGAAGGTGAGAAATGGCTTAGTCATGTATAATGAGATAAGAATCCAATGTCTTTGTTCAAACCAGGTCTCTCCATGGTTTTGAGAGTCTTCTGCCCCCAGTTGGGGCAGAAGAGGTGGAGCCCAGTCGCTGGCACCGGCTCAAAGGCGAAGCTGACAGAGGAGAGGGCTATTGATGGCCATGCTCTGCCATCAAGGAATGCTTCTGGCTTACAGTTCCTGGAAGCCACAGGAGGGGAGAGTTGCTCTTGCATTTGAATCCTGCTTATGAGTTTCCCACAGACATCTGCTCAGCCACTGAACAGGATTCTGGAGTAGATGGGCCATTGGCCTGATCCTGCAGGTTCATCTTATGTATTGTTGTTGTTGTTTAGCTGTTTAGTTGTGTCCGACTCTTCACGACCACATGGGCCAGAGCACGCCAGGCACTCCTGTTCTCCACTGCCTCCTGCAGTTTGGTCAAAATCCATTCTGAAGGAAATCAGCCCTGAGTGCTCACTGGAAGGACAGATGCTGAAGCTGAGGCTCCAAGACTTTGGCCACCTCATGAGAAGAGAAGACTCCCTGGAAAAGACCCTGATGTTGGGAAAGATGGAGGGCACAAGGAGAAGGGGACGACAGAGGACGAGATGGTGGGACAGTGTTCTCGAAGCTACCAGCATGAGTTTGACCAAACTGCAGGAGGCAGTGGAAGACAGGAGGGCCTGGCGTGCTTTGGTCCAGGGGGTCACAAAGAGGCAGACACGACTAAACAACAGCACCCTCCCCCCCCCTTTCAAGAGGGAGGCCTTTTTCAACCATGTGGCACCCCAGTGGTTATGGAACGCCATCCCCTGGGAAGATCACCTGGCTTCTACATTGTTGTTTTTTATTCTCCAGAACTGGGCATTTAAAACAAGAAAAACTTTTTAGATCTGACAGAAAGGTGGCTCTGTTTTAAGCATTGTTAATTGAGTCATCCATCTGCCATCTGAATTGATTCTGAAGCTGAATTGGGAAAGCACTTTTGGATTCCTTGTGAGTTTTCTTTTTTTCTTTTTCCCTTTTCAGTATTTGCACTTAGGAGGAAATTGTGTTTGATTGCAGTTTTTATTGCCAACCTCCCTAGGTTAAATGTGTGTGAAGGGCAGCAAACAAACTCCTTAAATAGATAAATAACAAACACAGAAATAAACGGGTTTCATGTTGATTTGTGTCGGTTTGTTAAAAAGAAATGACACAAAATCAACTTTGATTCTGCAAACAGGTATTGAGATGAATTGCGTTTTAGGAGTTTGGGGAAAGAAGAGAATCAGTGCTAAAAACTATTTACTTTGTCATGTTGATGCGAAAGATACTTCATACGTGGAGGCCTGTCACAAGGCAGATGGAGAAAGCTTGCTTTCTGTGGCTCCGCAGGGGACCACCTGAACCAAAGTATTCAAATTGGAAGAAAGGAGATTCTGTCAAAACATTAGGAAGAACTTTCTGGTGGCAAGACTGCTTCACAGTGAAATGGATGACTGCAGAAGCTGGTGAACTCCTTCCCTCGTTTTATCTGACTTGATCTCAAGCAAAGACCTCCTTTTTTTTTTTGAATTTTATTTATTTAATAAAGTTTTTATGTTACATCGGTAAACATTATCGTATTACATCACAAGGCTTATTATACTATAATTTTCAACATGTATACAAAGTTTATAGGGACGCGGGTGGCACTGTGGGTTAAACCACAGAGCCTAGGACTTGCCAATCAGAAGGTCGGCGGTTCAAATCCCTGTGATGGGGTGAGTTCCCATTGCTCTGTCCCTGCTCCTGCCAACCTAGCAGTTCGAAAGCACATCAAAGTGCAAATAGATAAATAGGTACCACTCCGGCGGGAAGGTAAACAGCGTTTCCGTGTACTGCTCTAGTTCACCAGAAGCGGCTGAGTCATGCTGGCCACATGACCCGGAAGCTGTACGCCGGCTCCCTCGGCCAATAAAGTGAGATGAGTGCCGCAACCCCAGAGTCGGCCACGACTGGACCTAATGGTCAGGGATCCCTTTACCTTTACCTTTATACAAAGTTTATATACTAAAAGAAAAAGGGGGGGGGACAAGGACAAAAAACTATTCCAAAATCATATATGTACCAATGCTTTGAACTTCCTGTCTATCCTGTTGTATATTCCTTTTTTACAAATGAATGTACTCTTATTATTGCATATTTCTTTACATTTAGCAAAGACCACTTCTCCAGGTTGAGTCGTGCAGAAATAGGATGTGGGGACATAGGTACCGTATATAGCTTCTCCACACTATTTCCATCCAAGAAATATTGATCTGGGACTTCCATTTTGCAACAGCTTGCTTCAGCATCACAACACAACAGCTTCACAATGGAGTGTGAAGACATAATTAAATTGAAGCTATGGGCGGACCAATCTCCCCATGCAGCAATCTCCCTGGTGTTAGATTGGGGGGGATAACACCTAGACACATCCTTGCGTTGTCAACCTATTGCATGCTCTTACGCAACCAGACTTCATTATCGCAAGTCATGCCTCTGAATAACCTATTTTTGCCCAATCAATTACAACATGATGCTCACAGTTAGCACTGATCAATACTCTCTAAAGGCCTGTTTATTTGCACCATTATTTATTATTGCCTAACCAATCACCAGGAAGCCATAGGTTTTTGCTTTTTCGAAACTGCCTTTCACAGCTGAATTTCAAAAATAAAGCAGTATTCCAAATACTGAAGGTCCTGTTTTAATTCTGTCCATGTAATTTTTGCGCATGGGTGAAATGTTGAAATAAAGGTGGGGGGGAAAGCAAGGAATTTACGGTGGCATCCAAAAATAGTTTGATAAACCAATTATGGTCAAACCACCTTTGCAGGATGTCTATAACTCAGTGATAGACCATGTGCTGAACATGCAGAAGAACCAAATTCAATGCCAGCATCTCCAGGTAAGATTGGAAAAAGAAGCCTCAGGGACTCCTTGTCCGTCAGTGCAGGATACACTGAGCTACACTGTGGCAGATTAGCAGGTAGGAAGTTAGAGAATGACGAGGGAGTCAAGCAGAGGCTAGATACTCCTTTCCTTTCCTTTGATGGTGTGATGGCCTGGGATTCGGACTCGGAGGCTGAACCTGAGGAATCCCAGCCTGCACAGGAGTCCCCGCCTCCAGAACCAGCTGGGGCCTGAACCTGAAGGGTCCTCACCTGTGCTGGATCCTCAGGTGCAGGCATCAGCTGCGTCTGCTCTGGCTCCTGGGGGGATGGAGGACCCATTGCCTGCAGGTGCTCCACTCTCAGCCCCGGCAGGGGAAGCTGAGATTGCCTCTGGGTCCAGTAGCCCTCCAGCCTCTCCTGAGCTGCAGAGGCTCAGGGCAGAGAGGCGGAGGGAACTAAGTTCCCGCAGGAGGAGTGCTCGCCTCCAGGCCAGGAGAGGCGAGTCACCAGAGGATCGTGGCCACCCTGTGCCTCGGGGCAGATAAAAGCCAGCCAGCCCCAGTCCCAGGTTGCGGGAGCGACATTGTTGGTTGCTAGTTCCTGCCTGAACCCTGTCCTGCTTTCCTGCCAGAGCTCCTGACCTGCCCTGGCTCCCTGCTTGCAAGCCTGTTCCTGACCTCACCCGACTCCTTGCCCTGCACCCAGCTTCAGCTACTACGGACTGCCTCCATGTTGCACCTTTGACCATGGACGGGACTTGGACCTCGCCTCTTGGGTAACCCACAGGACCAGCACAGTTGGGGTTCCTTCTTCACACCAATGGTAACTGCTTCGCAAGATGGTTTGCATTTCAGCCTTTTGTTAAAGCTCCATGCATTTTACAAGTGCAACCCATGGGGTCAGAAGTCAGCGCCAACACAGTCAATGGAGTTTACTCCCAGGAAACGTGGCACAAAGGATTACAGTCCTGCTGATCCTAATAAGACAGACATTTAATATGTGCTGCTGCTCATTGTGTGCATATCCAATAAGGGATCTGCAAATCTCAACTTTGCAATTCCATGGAAGCAAAAGTATCGAATACCCTTCTTCCGGGAGGTTTGCCATTTCTGCTGTCAGCTGTACGTTTGGGTTCCTTGTTTGCCTTTCTGGGAAGGTGTTCCTACAGTCGAAAAGAGAAATGCTTAACAAGATTGTGAAACCCACCATCAGGTTTATGACGCTACATAAACAGATATTGCCCTGCAAAGTTAATACGGAGATATCAGTTTTATAGCCAAGACAAATAAAAAACAGTTTGGCTCCCATTAGCCTCCGGCCATATTTCCAAAGGCCAGACGGCGCAATGAAATCAGAGGAGAATGTAAATGGGCAAATTACAAATCTGCGGAAGGATATTGGATCTGCTGGAGAATTCGGCGGCGGCAGTCAAACCATTTCATTCTGCGCCGTGGGAGGGGGAGGCTGGCAGTCGGAGGCATTTCTGAGCTATTACATGGTGTCAATTCTTCATCATACCATGTCCCCTTCATAGGGGGAAAATGAATTGCTTCAAAGGAGATAAATCGATTCGAGGACAGAATTAAGCACCTGGTTAAAACAAATTCCGTTCCTCGGGAGGAATGGCCCCCCGCAAGAGAAAACAAGCAGCTTTTCCCATTCGCAGGTCTGGAGAAAGGCAGAAGGGGAAAGTCAACAACTCTGCTTACTTGGCCTACCGTCGGAAAGACCAGCTGCTCAGCACCCGAAAGATGGGATCTGAAGGCTAGAAACGATGGAGTGCAGAATGTGTGAATTATTGGTAATGGTACTGTAATGTGTATGGGTTGCTCGTGCGTAAGTTGCCGCCTCTCCAGGCTTTGTTGCCTTGCTAAACCTTTCAGTCTGGGCAGCCCTTCACTTCGTGGCTGCCTCAGTCGCTAGCAGAATCCGTCAGTGGACGTTTCTTGAATCTTTTCCAACATAAAAGTTGTTTGACACCCAGTCTCCTCCTCCTCTCTCTGCGCGGAAGTCTTCTGCGCAGGGTGGGCGTGGGTAGCGGAGGACCCGTGCTCTCCCCGCTGGTGTCCGGTGAAGAGTCCTGGAGCCCTCTCGCCGATTCCCCCATCAGCCCCTCTATATCCCTGGTGTTGCGCTGATTTGCTTCCCCATCTGCGGAGCTGCCTCTCTCCCTGCTGGGCCCTTCTCCAGCATCATTTGAGAGCCTTCCCTCCGCCTCTAGCTCCGATGTCAGTTCCCTGACAGGTACAGTAAAGGCAAAGTAAGGAAATCAATGGTAATATAAATCATAGGGTTGTAGAGTTTGAAGGGACCACAAGAATCAGCTAGTCCAACCCTCTGCAATGCAGGAATCTTCTGCCCAACATGGGGCTCAAATTCCACTATGCCTTTAAAGCACATTTTCTGCACCTCCAAGAATTCTGGGCACCGTAGTTTGTTCTGGGAATGGTAACTTTGGGAGGGCTGAACTACAGAGCACAGAATTCTGGGAGGGATGAACTTCAACGGAATAGCTTGTATTCAGCCTAGCACTTTTCTTTTCTTTTTTAAAGTATATCTTTATTGATTTAAAATAAATACATTTATGGGAAAACAGGCAAACGAACAAATAAACAAACATACCATCAGACATACAATCAGACAAATAAATAATGAAGACGTCAAACAAACAACCACAATATAAGAAACAACAAAATTAGTATAACTAACATCATTTATACTCCCAATACTGAAATCAATTATAAAACTTATAAAGAAAGAAATAAAAAATGATTTCCAATTAATCTCACTGTACTTTATCTATCAATTACCTCATACCACACAGTTGCATATTTCTTATATAGTCTCTTTTTATCTCCCTACTAACTTATATTTATGCAAACAAGTCTAGTTCTGCCAAGATGTTTCCTTTTATACCATAGTTTTTTAAGTATTCTTTAAAGATTCTCCACTCCTTATAGACTTTTTGTTTTGTTTGGCCTCTTATTCTTCCTGTCGCCTTCGCTAGCTGGCACTTTTCAAAGGATGGGCAAGTTAGCCTTCATCTGTCCTGGGAGAGGGAGGGAGGAAGGGAAACACAGGACCTGTTCCTGTGGTGTACAAAATAGAAATCAAATGCAATACTACCTACTATATATTTTTGAAAGTGGTCTGTTTGTCTGTCTGTCTGTCCGTTTGTTCTCTAGGTGTTTGGCTGCCTCTCACTATATCGTCACCAAGAGTGACAGAAGGGCAAGCATTATAAATCAAAATGGCAGACTAGAACAGGACTTTGGTGCTCCTTCACCTGTTTCTTTCAGCATAGGTTTGGCCACCTCTTCAGATATTGTCTCCAAACTCGGCGCCAGGGTTGCTGAGGTGAGGGTAGGGGTCTGTGTCCATGTTTGTCTCACTCTGAGTGGCCATGATCAACTTTATCTCATCAACAAACATCATTGCCCTTTCGTCAAGTCCTGAACCACATCAAATATCTGAAGGGCTCCCACATGGAAGAGGTTTGTTTCCCACTGCTCCAGATGGTAGGATCCAAACCCACAAACTCAAATGGCAAGGAAGGAGATTCTGACTAAACATTGGAAGAACTTTCTGATGCTAAGAGCTGTTCAACACTGGAACAGACTCTCCTGGGAGGTGATGGACTCTCCTTCACTGGAGGTTTTTAAACCCAGGTTGATTGGCCATCTGTGAGGAATACTTTAGCTATGATTCCCACATTTCAGGGGGTTGGGAGAGATGACCCTGAGGGTACCTTCCAACTCTACAGATCTCTGATAATAATAATAATAATAATAATAATAATAATAATAATAATAATAATAATAATAATAATATTTATATCCCGCCCTCCCCAGCCAAAGTCGGGCTCAGAGCGGCTAACAACAATAAAAGTAACACAACATTCTAAAATCAATTCATTTTAAAAATCAATTCAGAATCAAATTAATGGCAACCATTGGGCTAGAGTTCTATGAGGATTACAGAAGGAGAGGGTCAGACTGTGCCTCAGCCAAAGGCCTGGTGGAACAGCTCTGTTTTGCAGGCCCTGCGGAAAGATGTCAAGTACCACAGGGCCCTAGTCTCTTGTGACAGAGCGTTCCACCAGATCGGGGCCACTGCCGAAAAAGCCCTGGCTCTGGCTGAGGCCAGCCTAACCTCCCTGTTGCCCGGGACCTCCAAGATGTTTTTGTTTGAAGACCGTAAGGTCCTCAGTGGGACATACCAGGAGAGGTGGTCCTGTAGGTACGAGGGTCCTAGGCTGTATAAGGCTTTAAAGGTTAAAACCAGCACCTTGAACCTGATCCTGTACTCCACTGGGAGCCAGTGCAGCTGGTAAAGCCCTGGGTGAATGTGATCCCACAGCAAAAATCCCGTAAGGAGTCTCGCCGCGACATTCTGCATCCACTGGAGTTTCTGGGTCAGCTTCAAGGGCAGCCCCGCATAGAGAGAGTTACAATAATCAAGTCTGGAGGGGACTGTCGCATGGATCACAGTGGCTAGGTCAGGGAGAGAGAGGTGAGGAGCAACTCAGATCAGCCTTCCCCAGCTGCACAGTTTGAGGTTGACAGGAGTTGGAGTCCAAAATATCTGGAGGCTTCCAAATTGGGTAAGTCTCTTATAGAAAGAACCAAACCCATTCACAGGAAGCTCATCACAACAGAAGCGAGTTTCACTTTAAATCCAGCCAGATTTGCTTGGGAAATTTCATCTCAGCTACTGTATACCTTTTCTGTGCCTTACAGGAAGTCATCTGTCTTGGCCAAAAACCCTCGGCGTGGTGGGGGATTTCTGTCTCCTGTGCCCCCATCTGCCATCTGTTCCTCAGCCAAGCGCTTCCACTATGGAGAATGCCAACGAGATCTGCAAGTCAAATAAGCTGACTGGGTCAGATGTCAAGGGCCATGGAGGACACCAGGCCAGGGATGGAGAAACTGGCCAAGTCACCTTTCCACCTTTTGCCCTGAAAGGCTAAGTGGATTGTGATCATTGCCAATCCCTCTTGCTCAGATGTGAGAGGTCACCATTGCAACATCCTTCCTGAAATGTGGGCTGAGGAGGGAGATTCTCCTAGAAGCATACATCACAAGACATGGCGGTTTCTTCCTTCTAAAATCGGAACATTCCAGGGACATGGGTCAGAGTGACTTAGGCCACATTCCCCCAAAGAATTCTGGGAGCTGTAGTTCATTAAGAGTGACGAGAGTTGTTAGGAGACCCCTGTTTTCTTCTCTCGCAGCTACAATTCCCAGAGATCGCCATGAACAGAGATTGGTGGTTAAACCACTCTGGAAACTGAAGCTCCTACACTGAGTTTGCTACATTTGCGTGATGTTTATATTTAAAGTCTCCACAAAAATTTCTCAACATTTTTGTTATATGCTTGTGTGTGTGTGTGCGTGTGTGCAAGCAATTTACCCTAATACGGTTTGTTTCTGAATGCTATTTTCACTAATATGCTCCTTTTATTGCACACTTCCCCCTGATTTTTCATTTTTGTACACATTTTTTCTTTGGCAAACTGCACTGCAAAGTTCAGAGATATGCAGGTTTTGAAGGAAAACTGAGTTTCGATTCACATATTATTTCAGGAAGTGCAAATGAGGCAGGTTTGCAACAAAATGCAGACAGAACTCAATTTATCTCCCCATTTCTAGTTCACGCCAGCTTTATCTGACTGGACTCCCAAACCAAGTGTCCCACTTTTCCTCATGTTGTTCCTGTTTTAATTGGAGAAATGTTGGAGGGTATGGAGTTATCCGACCCCTGTGCCATCTGAAGGCAATCCAGTATAGGGAAGTTTTCTTACGGTTTTATATATATTGAAAGCAGCACAGAGTGGCTGGGACAGCCCAGTAAGATGTGTGGGGTATAAATAGTAAAATTATTGTTGTGGAATGAGACTTCCCTATTTTCATCAGAGAAATGTTGGAGGGTATGGACTCCCCTTGGGAGACTGGCTACTGCTTACACTTTAGCCTCACATGTCAGCAAGATCTTTTCGAATAGCCAAATCTGCATGGACCTTTCTTTATTCCCATGCTCCTGCAAGCCAGAGTACAATAATCTGGACGAGTTGACCTTCCCCAGCAGAATTAGCCGCTTTGCTAATTAGCATGCAAATGACATGCCTGTTTTGTTGCATAAAGGCCATAGCGGGGGGGGGGGTGCGCATTTTGAATCTGAATTTTGCAAACCGTTTGCTTTTAAAACTTGCAAGCTCTGCTGGAGACGTCTTGCAGAACCTGATGTGATCGGTAAAAAGCAAAACCCTTTACAAAGCATCCCGGCTACCTTTGAAAATAGCTTTTGCTACACCTGAACTGCTACATAGCTCAGAAGAAACTACCAATTTGCAAGCAGGCATTGCAGGGAAAGCCTCATTCAGATTCTGTGAAAGGAGAGGATTTAAATCAGATCCACTGCTTGGCCTCGCAGTGGCACGTCTATGTATCAAGCATCCAATATGCCATGGAAGACTCTTTTGAGATGTGCATTACCTCGGAGGCGACTTCAATATCATGACAGCCCCAAATAGTCCTCTCGTCTTCAGGATTATCCCAAGATGTGGGATGCCCTGGAATAATACCTGTGATCCTGGCTGCACACAGAAGCCAACAGACTAGAACTACGGGCTCCTTACTTTGAGAGATGCATTGCATTGTCTTGTGGTGATGCATATCCTGTCTTTTACCAAGAAAAGGTCAAGACATTTGGCAATATAAAACAGAAACAAACAGAAAACCGGGGGGAGGGTGGGTTTGCCTCCAACCAAGTCTCCCCCTTCACACAAGGACTTCTTGTGCAGCAGAACTTCTCCTCCTGACAGATTTTTGCAGGAGCACAGCTGTAAAGTAAAGGGAGGGAAGAAGTGTCCCGCTGCCCAAGCAAAAGTCTTTGGACTTGCGCAGCTTCCGAAGAGGATTAAGATGACTCTGTTTATTTAGAAAAAATATTTGTATACTGCTGTGTCACGGAAAATACATCAAAGCCGTTTACAGAAGTAAAAACACAGAACCGTGTAATAAAAACCATGCAAAAAGTTAAAAGCAGAACAGCAGTTAACCATTGTAAAGGAAGTTGCACGGGCTTGCTTATGCTTAGGGCAGGGGTAGACAACCTAAGGCACGGGGGCTGGATCCGGCCCAATCCCCTTCTAAATCCGGCCCACGGACAGTCCAGGAATCAGCGTGTTTTTACATGAGTAGAATGTGTCCAAATGCATCTCTGGGTTATTTGTGGGGCATAGAAATTTGTTCATTCCTTTTTTTCAAAATATAGTCTAGCCCACCACATGGTCTGAGGGACGGTGGACCAGCCCCTGGCTGAAAAAGGTTGCTGACCCCTGACCTAGGGGAATAGAAAAGTTTTCAGCAGGCGTTTCAGAGTTGGCACAGAAGGTGGTGGCTGAATCTCCAGTGGTAGAGAGTTCTACAGGACTGGGCTGATGACACAAAAAACTTGGTTTCCTGTTGTTATCAAATAAGCCTCGCCAACTTGAGGGATGACCAATGAGGCTCCTGTGGATGATCGAGCTGGGATATCAGGGTTCAGGCGATGTCTGAGGTGTCCTTGACCTAAGGTGTTCAGGGCTTTGTGAATTACCGTATTTTTCGCCCCATAGGACGCTCCGTCCCATAGGACGCACCTAGTTTTTTGGGGGGGAAATAAAGGGGAAAAAAATTCCCTTTATTTCCCCCCCAAAAGCAGGTCGGGGAAACAGAACCAGGTCGAGGAACAGCGGGATGGCGGCGCTGGCCTCCCTGCTGTCCCCCGAGCTTGTGGGGCTGGCCGATGTCTGCCCCGCGCGAGGGGCGCTCTGCATCAGGGCGCCCCCCTGCGGGGCGGCAGGCTGCTATCTGCGGCGTGGGGAGCCTTGCCGGGAACTCCTGCAAGGCTCCCCACGCTGCGGATGTCTGCCTGGCGCGGGGGGCGCTCTGCTTCAGGGCGCCCCTCGCACCGGGCAGCAGGCTGCTATCCGCAGTGTGGGGAGCCTTGCTGGGAACTCCTGCAAGGCTCCCCACGCTGCGGATGTCTGCCTGGCGTGGGGGGGGCGCTCTGCTTCAGGCCGCCCCTCGCGCTGGGCAGCAGGCTGCTATCTGCAGCGTGGGGAGCCTTGCCGGGAACTCCGGCAAGGCTCCCCACGCTGCGGATGTCTGCCTGGCGAGGGGGGCGCTCTGCTTCAGGGCGCCCTGCCCGCCGGGCGGCAGGCTGCTATCCGCAGCGTGGGGAGCCTTGCCGGGAACTCCGGCAAGGCTCCCCACGCTGCGGATGTCTGCCTGGCGTGGGGGGCGCTCTGCTTCTGGGCGCCTCTCGCGCCGGGCAGCAGGCGGCTATCCGCAGCGTGGGGATCCTTGCCGGGAACTCCAGCAAGGCTCCCCACGCTGCGGATGTCTGCCTGGCGCGGGGGGCGCTCTGCTTCAGGGCGCCCCGCCCACCGGGCGGCAGGCTGCTATCCGCAGCCTAGACATCCCTGCCGGACCTCCTGTATAATAATAATAATAATAATTTATTATTTGTACCCCGCCCATCTGGCTGGGTTTCCCCAGCCACTCTGGGCGGCTTCCACAGAAACCAAAAAACACTAAAATATCATACATTAAAAGCTTCCCTGAATAGGGCCGCCTTAAGATGTCTTCTGAATGTCAGGTAGTTGTCCATCACCTTGACATCCGATGGGAGGGCATTCCACAGGGCTGCCTAGGCTGCGGATGTGTTCCTGAAGCCTGGAGAGCGAGAGGGGCCGGTGCGCACCGACCCCTCTCGCTCTCCAAGCTTCAGCAAAAGCCTGCATTCGCCCCATAGGATGCACCCAGATTTCCCCTTCATTTTTGGAGGGGAAAAAGTGCGTCCTATAGGGCGAAAAATACGGTAATTCAAGGGCTGTGAACCTGGCTCTGAAGCAGACGGGCAGCCAGTGCAGCCAAGTCCTTCTTAATGTAGTTAAACTACGGAACTGCTCATGTTCAGCTCCCTGGTTTCCCACAGACATCTGTTTGGCCACTGTGGATGCTGGACTAGATGGGCCATGGGCCTGATCCAGCACAGGCTCTTCTTATATTCTTATGTCCATCTGCTACACCACAAAGAATGAAGCGCCTGTCATCCTGTGTCATAGGTTAAGACCCAGCCGCCTCTCTATTTGTTTCCTCCCGAGAAATTTTCTCATTATCTGACACCGCAGGTGGGGAACATCAGAACTGACAGGTGTGAACCTGCCCATCAAGAACCTAGCAGTGTGCCTGACGCGAGGGTAATATTGCAGATTTCTGAACAATGTTGCATTCTGGAGGAAAAACCTTCATTAGGCATGTGACGAGCAAGAAATGTGGGACCTTCAGCTATCGATTCAGCCGCAGGTGGTCGAAGCAGAACCAGCGAAGGAGACAAGAGAGACGAGCGTTGGGATAGATTCGGAGAGGGGGAAGCAAAGTTTTTGTGGTGGTGTTGCTTCTGTTGTTAAATTTGTACACTGCCATCTGAAGATCACATGGTGGTTTGCAACAGAAAAATACAAACTGAGAACATGAAATACTTAATAAAAGCAAGAAGAAATACAAAGCCAAGCCAATACCCTCCCAATATATATAAAGGGCTGTAGAATATTAATCAGCCAAAGGCCTTGTTGAAGGGAAATGCTTTTGCCTGGTGAGTAATGATGTATAATGAAGATGACAGATGAACCCCCCTCCACAAACAGGGAGCCACTGCAGAAAAGGCCCTTTCTTGTGCTGCCACCCTCTGGAGCGCTTGCGTGGAAGGTACACAGAGAAGGTGCTGAACCAGAGAAGTTTCTGAACCATCTACAGAGGTAGCCCTACGTATAACGTGTTGCGGTGATCTAACCTAGAAGTTACCAGAGCATAGACAACAGAATCCCTGTCCAGATAGGGTGGCACAGCTGGGCCACCAGCCGAAGGTGACGGAAGGCTCCTCATGGCACCGAGGCCACCTGAGCCTTGTGCTGGGCCCGGGGGTAACCTGAGTAACGCGGTCCAGGTCCGGTCATGAATCCAAGGGTTCTGCGAGGAGTCAGTCCGACAGGGAGGAGGCAGGAAACCAGGCAAGGTCAGGCACAGGATCACAGGCGGGTTCTGGCAAACAGCAATGTTGCTCCCACAACCTGGGGCAGGGTCCAGCAGCCTTGTATCTTTGTCAGGGTAACAGCCGGTCCTGATCCCCTGCCGACTCACCTTCCTGTCTAGCCTAAAGGCGAGCATTCCTCCTGCGAGTACTCAGGTCTCTCCTTCTCTCAGACCTCAGTCTCTGCAGCTCAGGCGATGTCGGTGGGTTACTAGACCCAGAGGCCACCTCAGCCTCCCCTGACCCAACCGGTAGTGGAGCAGCTGTAAGTGATGGCCCAGCTGGAGGCAACGAGGTCATCCCCGCATCTGGAGCCAGGGCAGGATCAGGCCCCTGACTTGGCCCAGCTGGGGTTTGTTGCAGGGGAACCTGTGCAGACTGGGACTCTTCAGGATCAGGCCCCAGACTTGGTCCAGATGATGCCTGAGGCAAAGGATCCAGTGCAGACTGAGACTCCTCTGGTTCAGAGTCTGAGCCCGAGTCCCAGCCCATCACAAGCCTCAAGCAACAGCACTGGATTCAGAAGTACCCCCAAGCTGCGTACCTGCTCCTTCAGAAGGTGTGTAGGTGTATATCTCCATCAGGAGCAGTCAACCTCCCACCCATCTGGTCTAGTGAACCACCCATTAACAGTGTCTCAGCCTTATCTGGATTGAGCTTCAGTTTATTGGCTCTCATGCAATCCATTACTGAGGCAAGACAACGGTCCAGCCCTTCACTGCCTCACCTGCAGATGCAAAGGAGAAGTAGAGCTGTGCGTCATCAGCCTATTCCTGACAGTGTACTCCAAAACACTGGATAACCCCATTCAGTCGTTTCATGTAGATGTTAAACAGCATGGGGGTCAAAACTGAATCCTGGCGAACCCCACATTGAAGGCTCCACGGGGCTGAAGAGCACTCCCCAAGAATTACCCTCTGGTAATCGCAAAGTATTGGAAGACACAAGATCTACCCACCCTGGAAGAATGGCAGATGAAGGTGATGGACTATATGACATTGGCCGAAATGACTGGCAGAATCCGTGATCAGGGGAAAGAGACGGCGGAAGAAGATTGGAAGAAATTCAAAATCTATCTTAAGAAATATTACAAAATTGATGAATGCTAAAATGTTGAGGTTTTTAGAAAGAAAAGGAGATTACAGCGACAAAAGACTAAGTTAAAGAAAAGAATAAGAAGGAACACATTTGATCAAATTAAGTTTAGGATTTGCTGAAATAATTTTGGAAATTGGGATGTAGAAAGGGGAGGTTTGGGGGAGTCCGAGAAGTGAGGTTTATGAAAAAAAGATATGAAATTATACATGAAATTATACATTTTTATTTGTTTGTATTGTTCATAAAAATTATGTAAAATCAATAAAAAAAATTTTTTTTAAAAAAAGAATTACCCTCTGGTAACAACCTGAGTGCTCACTGGAAGGACAGATCCTGAAGCTGAAGCTCCAAGACTTTGGCCACCTCATGAGAAGAGAAGACTCCCTGGAAAAGACCCTGATGTTGGGAAAGATGGAGGGCACAAGGAGAAGGGGACGACAGAGGACGAAATGGTGGGACAGTGTTCTCGAAGCTACCAGCATGAGTTTGACCAAACTGGGGGAGGCAGTGGAAGACAGGAGTGCTTGGCGTGCTCTAGTCCATGGGGTCACGAAGAGTCGGACACGACTAAACAACTAAACAACAACCATCCAAGTAGGACCAGAAGCTACCTCCAACTCAGACAGTAGCTCCAGAAGGATACCATGGTTGCTGGTATCAAAATCCACTGAGAGGTTGAGGAGAATTAATAGGGACTCATTTCCCCTGTATTTCTCCTGGCAGAGGTCATCATACAGGGCGACCAAAGCAGTTTCTGTGCCAAAACCAGGCGTAAACCCCAATTGAAATGGATCTAGAAAATCAGTTTCCACCAAGAGCACATGAATCTGCTCCATGACCACTCACTCATGAACCTTGCCCAAGAAGGGGGATTAGCAACTGGCCGGTAGCTGCTTAGATTTTCCAGTTCATGTAGAGTTTCTTGAGGAGCGGTTTTACAGTTACCTCTTTCAAGCAGGCAGGGCCATGCGCTCTCGCGAGGAGGCATTGATCACCTCCCTGGCCCAGCTAAAATCCTCCTGGGGGGTTTCTCCTTGGGGGCATCTACTTGGCCGCAGTGAGACCAAGACACAGGTCTAGATGGACCACTGGCCTGATCCTGCAGGGCTCCGAAGAGAGCTAACTTTGCAAAGAATAAGGGTGATTTCCCTGCCCTAGCCACACACAGCACCCCATTGTTTCCCATCCCCCCCCCAAAAAAATCCTAAAAGCCCTCAGCTGTAAATGTTTAGGCATTATGCAGGCTTCAGGAAGGGAGAGATGGGCTGAGCATGCCAACAATCAGGGAATTGAGTTCAATATTTAAAGAATCAGGCTTTGAAAAGAGAAATGTGTTCCTGCTCTTTTCTTCTCCTTTGCCAAGAAAATGGGATGCGGGGTTCCGGGGGCTGGGGGGGGGGAGAGCAGTGGAAAAAATGTGCTGGCTGGGTCTGGATTCCCTTTTATCTCGCCCTCCTTGTTCAGGGGCTGGGGGATTCCCCCCGCTGAGCCCGTTGTCAGATCAAACGAAAGTGCAAAGAGAAGAAAAAGATCGTTCGTGGAGAGTCAGGATCCCCGTCGCTCGGGAACCCTGCGGGCTGCAG
Source organism: Podarcis bocagei (assembly GCF_964188305.1). Classification (NCBI taxonomy): domain Eukaryota; kingdom Metazoa; phylum Chordata; class Lepidosauria; order Squamata; family Lacertidae; genus Podarcis; species Podarcis bocagei. Next base: position 63,600,678 of record NC_138136.1, on the reverse strand, counting down.
GTTGCGGGAAACGGCATGCGCAAAGGCTCAGATCCGCAGGTCAGCAAAAGGTTGGGCACCTGTCCTTCGGCAGCGCTGGGGTGGCGTCACCAAGCTACACCATCCAAACACCCCTCTTTCCTTTTTTTAAAATAAATATTTATTAAAGTTTTCACAGTATTACATAATGAAAAAGGAAAAAGAAAAAATACAAAATAAAAAACAGTTAAAAATAATTCCATCTTTTCGTCACTTATCTTTCATTTACTTGTTTCCCGGACCTCCTCATACCTCCATTTTTGTATTCCAGTTCAATTTATTAGTTCAGCAATTCCTTTCCCTCCTTATTATCCCGATCTTTAATCTTAATATATTGTAGCATTAAATTTTTACCTATTAAAAATCCAATTTTTCCATATTCTTTTATACCATTACAGCTAGAAACCACTTAACTTCAATCAAACATCATTCTAACATTCATTAATTTTGCAATATTTCTGAAGATAGTCTTTAAATTTCTTCCAATCTTCTGCCACCGACTCTTCTCCCTGGTCTCGGATTCTGCCAGTCATTTCCACCAATTCCATGTAGTCCATCATTTTCATCTGCCATTCTTCCAGAGTGGGTAAGTCTTGTGTCTTCCAATACTTTGCAATAAGTATTCTTGCTGCTGTTGTGGCGTACATAAAGAAAGTTCTATCCTTCTTTGGCACCAACTGGCCGACCATGCCCAGGAGAAAGGCCTCTGGTTTCTTCAAGAAGGTATATTTAAATACCTTTTTCAATTCATTATATATCATCTCCCAGAAAGCCTTAATCCTTGGGCACATCCACCAAAGGTGAAAGAATGTACCTTCAGTTTCTTTACATTTCCAACATTTGTTATCGGGCAGATGGTAGATTTTTGCAAGCTTGACTGGGGTCATGTACCACCTGTACAAACACCCCTCTTTCCTAGGAGATTTCATTCTCTGCAAGCATCTGGTTGGTCGCTGTGAGAACGGGACGCTGGACAAAATGAGCCATGGGTCCGATCCGGCAGGCTCTTCTTATGCGCTTATGGGTCAGTGCATCTGACTGTTAACCAGAAGGTGGGTGGTTTCAATTCACCCTGGGCAGCTGTGGGCAGGATTCCTGCATCGGACTGAGTTGCTCTTTCTTGGGAGAAAAGCAATGACAAACCTAGACAGCATCTTAAAAAGCAGAGACATCACCTTGCCGACAAAGGTCCGTATAGTTCAAGCGAGATTCTTTTTGATGCAAATTTGATGAAGAGGCTCAGCATTCCCTGGTCTCTCTCATCCACTCCCAGACCCACCACCAGCCACACCGATTGCAAGGCCTCCTGGGGATCTGGAGTGACACGTGAGCCAATTCGAGTCCGCATTGCGGCCCTGCCTTCCTAGAAACTGGTTGCCCTGTTTGGCCAATGTCAGCGAACGATGGGCATGGTTGGCAGGAGATGGCAGAGCACCAAACAGCAGCTGGTCAGCTGGACCCTCGATAGAATGTCTGGTGCTCTTTGGTTCCTACACACCTGTTGAGCCCCACACCCCTCTTCAGACTGACCCCAATCGCTGCACAATCCTACAGAAAGTTAGCAAAGTTAATGTACTGAGGTGCAATGTACTGCAAGGTGCAATGTACTGAGTTGAATAGGATCCAAAATGCAGCAGTCTGATTGGTCCTAGAACAACAGGATCCAGAATGCAGCAGTCCACAAGAACCACCCAATCCAGCTCCAGGTGGGAGGGAATCCGCAACCTGATTGGCCTACAGGAGAATTCCGGAATTAGCCAATCACGTGGGGCCCATTGTGCAAATAATGCATATAAAGCAGACATTCTGGGGGAACTTCCATTCCTCCTCACCACTATGAGCTGAATAAAGAGCATGAAATCCACTCTCGACTCCGAGTATATTTCAGTTAAAAACTTCAGTGCCAATGGAAGCAGGTCCCAAAGGTCATGTTTGCATCATGCATCATCATGAGAAGGACCAAGACGCCACGTCAAGAGGCGGCGAAGGTGGCAATTCCTCTCCCCTGGCATTTTTCCACCATGGCAGAACTTCAGTTGGAGACTGAATTTGGCTTGTGGGTCCAGGCCTCCCACACCAGCTGCCTCCTGGCCCTCTGACCTTGGCAGGAGGTTACTCAAGAGCACAGCCCCATCCTGGGAGCTTCCCGTTCAAGACCCTACAGATCAAGCCACAGCTTGAAGCCACCATCGCGGGAAGCGTGGACGTCTCCTCCTGCCCCTGCAGCTAGTTAATATTTATTCTCCCTTCCCTCCTGCGCCTCAGATTTTTTTACGATGATGGATCTCTTGGCTGCTGCTTCTTCTTTTCAGACAACGGGAGCGGAGTGGTAATTAAAATCTGCCAAGAGAGAAGTAAATCAAAGGAGTATTTAAGGAAGAAAAGGGATGAGGACACCTGGGGAACCACAATGGTCCGAAACATGCAGAGCTGGTTTCCAGCGGCTTGTAAAAGAAAAGTCACCTGCTTCTCCACAGACAGCAGATCAGGGCGAGGGAAGGTTTTTAAAAACTGCATTTCAATGTGCCTTTTAGAACTACCTTGAGCATCAACGGTGCAATCGCTAAATTCATTCCATTTGCAGCTGTTGGATAAAACGTGTCGAAGGACCACCCTGTGGTTGTTGTTGTTGAGTCGTTTAGTCGTGTCCGCCTCTTCATGACCCCCTGGACCAGAGCACGCCAGGCACTCCTGTCTTCCACTGCCTCCCGCAGTTTGGTCATACTCATGCTGGTAGCTTCGAGAACACTGTCCAGCCATCTTGTCCTCTGCTGTCCCCTTCTCCTTGGGCCCTCCATCTTTCCCAACATCAGGGTCTTTTCCAGGGAGTCTTCTCTTCTCATGAGGTGGCCAAAGTCTTGGAGACTCAGCTTCAGGATCTGTCCTTCCAGTGAGCACTCAATCAAAATCTATAAAAAATATAAAAAATTGTCCAGTAGCACCTCAGAGACCAACTAAGTTTATTCTGGGTATAAGCTTTTGTGTGCATGCACACTTCTTCAGATGGGATGGGTGTGTTTTGAGTGCCTCCTTCTTCTCTTTCCTTCCATGCAGATTTGCATTCTTATTTCAATATAAAATCCGAGGCAGAAATTTTCATTTGTTAATTAAATAACCTGGCAATTGTCACAGGCGCACACATCGTTTGAGTGCCCTGACACCACCTGAACAAGGAAAAGAGGTGGCGCTTCAAAAAAGTGCACTCATTAAATAATTTTTATTTTAAAAAAAACAAGAAAAAGAAAAAGAGAATTACCTTGCCGAATTAATCAGCCCATGCTGTAATGCTCATCCGTGGATTTTATTTCCTGTAATAAGTCCATTAATACGGATGTCTGCAGGAGGGGGCTTTCAGCAGCGAATGCCATTAGCCTAATGGGGAAGCTCTAATAGACTTTTATTGCAATTTTTACTCCGACATCACAGCCTTCTTTAAAACAGCTGTCTCAACAGGCGTCATTATTCTGATTAACATTTAGACAGCCCAAATTACAACAACGCCCCAGGTGTCTCGTGCGCCTCAACTTCATCATTTGCTTTCCATACTTGAGCTGCTCCCCTGGGGGGGTTTCTTTGGGTGGCAATAGGTCACCATGAGAGGAGGGCGGGGAGGATCTCTCCCAAGGAAAGATTGCAGCCGGTTTTGGAAGGGCGATCATAATCGTGTGGACTAGGGGCCAAGGCGTTCAGAAGGAGCCTCTTAACAGACAGGTGGCTTTTCCAACGCAGGGCAATGCATTGTCCAGATAATTGCAAGGTGGTGTGGCAGGAATTTATGTATAGGTTAGGGACGCAGGTGGTGCTGTGGGTTAAACCACTGAGCCTAGGACTTGCAGATCAGAAGGTTGGTGGTTTGAATCCCCGCGACAGGGTGAGCTCCTGTTGCTCAGTCCCAGCTCCTGCCAACCTAGCAGTTCGAAAGCACACCAGTGCAAGTAGATAAATATGTACCGCTGCAGCGGGAAGGTAAACGGCATTTCCGTGCGCTGCTCTGGTTCGCCAGAAGCAGCTTAAGTCATGCTGGCCACATGACCCGGAACCTGTACGCCGGCTCCCTCGGCCAATAAAGCGAGATGAGGATCCATCCTCCTAGCTCAGTAGCTCCCTGTCCTTTGACCTTGTTTTTTCTAGCTCCGCTCAGCAAAGATCTGTCTCCTGCCTTCTTGAAAGAGTCGGCCCCTCTTCCCCCCAACCAATTCCCTTTCAGGGAGCTCCCTCCCTCTTCAAATCCTTCCTCTAAACCCAGAACACTTTTGGCATGACTCATCAGTCTTCATCCCCAATTGAAACAAAGCTCAAGGACATTTAGCTGCATCTAGTCAAACTCAATTCTTGTTACCCTAAGAATAAAAAATAACCAGAGAAGAGGCCTGCTAGGTCTCTCAACCAGTATCTTATATCTCCCACAGTCCTCACCAGAGGCCCATGGGAATTCCCAAAACAGGACAATTGCCCCCTCCATAAAGTCTTCGACCCATGTTGTTCAGGAACTTGCGAACTAATGCAAGGATCATGAACCTCTTCCTGTGACTTATGAGCAGATCCACTGGAGTTATGTGCCGGCTGTGATCTGATCCCATCAATAATCTAGTCTCCGCAATTTGCACCAGTTGGAGCTTCCGGACAAGGGTAGCCCACATATAGGAATATTGCAGTAATCAAGTTTTGAGTTTAACAGTGCATGACTCACCCAAGTAAGATAGGCTGCCAAGAAAACAATAATTCCCCTCCTGAATAAAGCTGAAGGTTAATCTAATCCAGTATTCTGTGTCCTACGGGGGTGAACCAGATCCATCTGTGAAGCTCCTAAGCAGCATCCATTGGTGTTGTTTGCCACCAGCAAATCACAGATACACTGCCTCAGAATATGGACGTTCCATTGAGACTTCTGACCAATCAAATTCCCCCCGACCATTTAAATTCAGGCAAACCAGCGAATGACATTGCCTCTTGCAGCAATGGTTTTTCTGTAAGTGAATTAACCAATGCTCTACTGGTTGTTGACTTTGTTTCCAGGCTTCGCTTGTGAAAGGAAGTGAAGGTGCCAGTGACAGCTGCCCCCACAGTACCCCCAAAGTAGGAAGGTTTGGGGTGGAAGCAGCTTTTGAGGCAGGGGGAAATAATTTGGGGCAGGGAAATGAGAGCTGGCAAAAGGGTTGATCATCTCCCCCTGCAAAATGCTTTGCGAAACCTAAAAATGGTGCAGGGGTAAGCATTTATGCAAAGCGAAGGGGGCCGGTACAACTATTGGGCAGAAGGAGGCAACTGCCTCGGGTGGCATTTGCAGTGGTTCTGTGCTGGGCCCGGGGGTAACCCGTGAAATGCGGTCCAGGTCCGGTACAGAATCCGAAGGTTCCACTAGGAGTCAGTCTGACGGGGCCAAGGCAGGACACGAGGCAGGAAACCAGGCAAGGACAGGTACGGGATCTCAGGCAGGATCTGGCATACAGCAACGTTGCTCCCGCAACCTGGGGCAGTGTCCGACAGCCTTTTATCGTTGTCATGGTAACGGCCGGTCCTGATCGCCCGACGACTCACCTCCCTGTTTTGCCCGAGGGTGAGCACTCCTCCTGCGAGTACTCAGGTCTCTCCTTCTCTCAGACCTCAGTCTCTGCAGCTCGGGAGATGTCTGTGGGTGACTAGACCCAGGGGCCGCCTCAGCCTCCCCTGACCCAACTGGTAGTGGAGCAGCTGTAAGTGATGTCCCAGCTGGAGGCAACGAGGTCATCCCCGCATCTGGAGCCAGGGCAGGATCAGGCCCCTGACTCGGCCCAGCTGGTGCTTGTTGCAGGGGAACCTGTGCAGACTGGGACTCTTCAGGATCAGGCCCCAGACTTGGTTCAGGTGATGCCTGAGGCAAAGGGTCTGGTGCAGACTGAGACTCCTCTGGTTCCGGGTCCGAGCCCAAGTCTCAGGCCATCACAGGTACCTTGTTTTGAGTCTGGGTTCCGTTCCGGAGCCCTGGACACTCAACGAAAGGGATGCTCAACAAAGCGCTGCTCTGCGCACGCGCGTGAGCGGTTTTGCGCTTCTGTGCATGCGCGAAGTGCGATTTAGTGCTTTTGCGCATGCGCAAGCAACAAACCTGGAAGTAACCTGTTCTGGTACTTTCGGGTTTGCCGCGGACGTTCCACGAAATGGACGCTAAACGGGGCGGACTCACAACGAAGTACTGTCGGATCCTTGGGGTGGAAAGCCAGCTGGTTTGGTCGCAGCCGGAGTGCCTCCCTTCTCAGCCTTGCCACTTCGGAGATCCATCAGTCATCCTCCTCCGACGTGCGTCCACCACTCATGTGCTGTGCATGCAGGGCACACATTACTCAGCAGCGTAAACACACAACAGAGCAGGCTCGAGGCATGGATACCAGGCTACATTTATTGAAGATGAATCAGGAGAAAGAAAACATGGCTTCTCTCCTTGTCGTTCTTCTCGGAGAGGGAGAAAACAAAAGCAATACAGTGCGGATGTTCCGCTCAAGGGACTCCAGCAATCTGTGCTGGAACGTAAACAGGCATGTGACATGTAACAATCCCACATATCTGCAGCAAGGATGGAATGGAATTCCCAACAGGTACTATTGTATTGGCCATTTCACTCCGTTGGAGGGAAGAAGCAGAGGGCAGAGGTGGGCAGGGTCAGTCACCCCCTAAACTAGCTTGCAGACCTCAGGTGTGCTGGGGGATGCTGCTCACCTATCATAGAGTTGGAAGGGACCCCCAGAGGCACCTAGTCCAACCCCCTGCGATGAAGGAACCTCAGCTAAAGAATCCATGACAGGTGGCCACCTAACCTCTGCTTAGAAACCTCCAAGAAAGGAGAATCCACAACCTCCTGTGGGAGTCCAGTCCAGAATTGGAATTTGGGTAAGTTCTCAGCCTCGTTCATGGAGGATGGATACGAGCCAGGCAACACGGAAGGCAACATGGAAGGCAACACGGACTACCAGTTGCTGCTGGAAACCACAGATGGAGAGAGACCTCTTCTGCTCAAATCCTGCTTGTGGGTCTTCCAAAGGCATCTGTTAGGCCACTGCGAGAACAGGATGCTGGACTGGATGGGCCAATGGCCTGATCCAGATGGCTCTTCTACGTTCTAACATATGGTTACCAGATTTTTTTCAATGAATCCAGGGACACTTTATTATTATTATTATTTTGAAGCTGAGTAGCAACAGGGAGTCAGTAGTGCAGATGGTGAGGCGAGAGACCCTGGGTCCAAGCACGCATGCATATTGTTTAAGGTGCAAAGCCCTTCTTTCACACCCTGTGAAACATAAATGCACAGAGTTTTTTAAAAAACTGGGAAACGGCCAGCCGGCCGCAACTCCCGAGCCTCCCCCGATCTGTCAAAACAAAGGGGGAAGCGGGCAGGAGATTGCACAAGACACATCCTATGCGCACAAGACACATCATATGGGGACTTCTGGCGAGGAAAAATGGCGGGCGCCACGGCAGCGAGCAGCTCCTGAAGCCAGCCAGAGCCAACTGTGCTACCAGGCTGGCTCCGGGCTGCTGACTGCCGCTGCAATGTTTCCCAGGGACAGATTTGCAAATCTGGGGACATTCCAGGGACGGAATTTGTCCGGGGACAGATTTGCAAATCTGGGGACTGTCCCTGGGAAGCGGGGACATCTGGTAACCTTATTCTAACACGTAATGGGTGAGCCCATCTCACCCTCTGCCTCAGGCAGCAAACGTCTTGGGCCAGCTCTGCCCAGACTCGTCCTAATCCCAAACGGGCTCCTGCTTTTGATGGATTTGATCTCCTGCGGATAACAATAGCAGTCATAACATGACAACACTCAGACACCTTGATACATCCATTTGTCTGGTGTCTGATTTCCTTATCGCTCCTCTCAGCCTCCGCTCCAGCCCTCCCTTACATCCTCCTGACAAAGCGCTGAGTGGCCTTCATTGTCTCTTTCCACCAGGACTCCTCATTCCGCCTTGATTGATGCTCTCTCCCTCGCTCTCTCCATCGTCTCGCTTATCAGCAGGGTCTCCACCAGGCTCCTGTTTCCCTCTGCTATTCATAAATATGGATTATTTTACTCCCTAATGTCTACATTTTCACCAAAATCCCCTCATCCCATTAGTCCCGGGTCCTCAGGATCATTATCTCCCAAGTGACGTCAGTTATGTCTGTGACCTGTGGCTGCAAATTCAGCTCCTTTCTTCTACTTCCCAGGTCCATACAAATCATCAAATTGATTCTGGGAAGTCTATTATGTGTGTGATGCCATAAGGCTTGTTTCCTGAGCCACCCCTGCCCCGCTTTACCTGTTCTGTTTACCTGCTTGTGTGACACCCTCTTTCTCCCCTCCAGTTCCAGTCTCAGAATAATCCAGGGTGCTATTGTATTATTATTATTATTATTATTATTATTATTATTATTATTATTATTATTATTATTATTCCCCACCCATCTGGGTGGCTTCCAAAACATATAAAAACATAATAAAACACCAAACATTATAAACCTCCCTATTACAGATGTCTTCTAAAAAGTAGTATACAGTCATACCTTGCTTGCCGAACGCCTTGGAACTTCTACATTTCTGCTCCCGGACAATTGAAAACCGGAAGTGAGGGTTCCGGTTTTTGAATGATTTTCAGAAGCTGAACATCTGGCACAGTTTCCGCGGCTTGGTTTGCGAACGGTTCCAGGAGTCAAACGAACTCCCAGAATGCATTCTGTTCGAGAGCCAATGTACGACTGTAGTTATTTATCTCATTGATATCTGATGGGAGGGTGTTCCACAGGGAGGGAGCCACCACCGAGAAGGCCCTCTGCCTGGTTCCCTGTAACCTCACTTCTGGCAGGGAGGGAACTGCCAGAAAGCCCTTGGATCTGGACCTCAGTTTCTGGGCTGAATGATGGGGGTGGAGATGCTCCTATAGGTACACTGGGCCAAGGTCATTTAGGGCTTTGAAGGTCAGCACCAACACTTTGAATTGTGCTCAGAAACATACTGGGAGCCAATATAGGTCTTTCAGGACCGGTGTTATATGATCCCAGAACTAGCTGCCCCATTCTGGATTAGTTGTAGCTTCTAAGTCACCTTTTAAGTCACGTTCATTTGCATTCTGGGGTTACTTTTCTTAATCATCACAATGGACATCCATGCAAATGGTGCTTTGCGCAGTTACATGAGCAAAATACACGGTTTCTGCCTGCAAAGAGTTTACAATCTAAGCCTTGACAGAGAGAGACAGGAAGGGGATGGAGAGGTACAGGGTAGCAAGGGATGAATACGTACAAGTGTAATTAAGCTTAATTAGGTTTTGTGGCATGCACACAAGTTAACATTAATTGCTTAATTAATCTGTTAGTTAATAGGCAAGTGATTAACCAATTTTAAATTCTTGAAGCTGTGGGCAGCCACAAGGAAAAGGAGGCGGATTGCTCCTCCTTGCATTATATCCCAGCAGATACTCACAGGTGTTGCTGCAGCCAAGGAAAGGGTTGCTTTGCATCCTGAGCGAAAAAGGAATAATAGAATCCTAGAATTGGTGAGTTAGAGAAGATCCCAAGGGTTATTATTATTATTATTATTATTATTATTATTATTATTATTAATTGAGTTTATATACCGCCCTATATCCAGAGGTTTCAGGGCAGTTCACAGAAAAGATCACAACTGTCAGAGCTGCTTGAAGATCCTAGCTCACAGAGGATCACGCTAGCCAGCGATCATTAAGTAAAAGTCTTTATTGAATTACAGTTTCCATTCTCACGCTGCTGCGCGCAAACTCTACGTCTAGTAGCTAGATCGGCGAAGCTCCGTCTGAGTCTCCGCCCCGTGAGCACCAGCTTAATATCCTAGCCTTGCTCCACCTTTTCCGCCTGACTGTCCTCCTCTGGGTCCCTCTACCCCCCGGGGCCTCCTCCTTCCGGGATTCTTCTGACGCTGACCCGGACCCTCCTGCCTCCTTGCGCCGGGCTTTAGGACCTGGTTCCCTTTCGGGGCTGCTTACTGCGCCGCCTTCCTCTGCATTTGAACTTGGCGCGCGCGCCCAACCTTCCACCTTCCTCTTAACCGTTTCTTCGCTCCCCGATGGAGGTGTGGCCACTCCTGACTCATGCCCTCCCTCCTGTGGTGAGCTGCCAGCGCTTCCCCCCTGGCTCCCTTCCTCTTCCCTGCTTCCTGGCGGTGACGCTGGTCCCGATTTCCAGCTGCTCCCCCCTGAGTCCCTTCTGGCTCTATCTTCCTGGGGTGCCCCCCTTGACTCCCCCCTTGCCCTGGCCACTGGTGCTCCTTTCTGTGAATCCTCTGATTCACTGGAAAGACTAGGAGATCTCGGGTCGTCGTCATCACTCATCTTTTCTTCTGCCTCCTCCCCTTCGCTCTCTGTTTCCTCCCTTGCCCGTGCCTCTGCTCCTAAACCCCTGACATCCATCCCCCCCTCGAAGCCCCCCATTCCCCCCTCCCCTCCTTCCGGTGCTGGAGCTGGGGGCTGCTGTTGCAAAGGGACGAACGTCGGATATCGGTCGCTTCCCGTGGCGGGCCTCCATCTGAAGTCTTCCGGTTCTTCCTCCCTGCTCTCGTCGACGACGGTCACCTCCGCTTCCATCTCTGTGCCGCCGTGCTCGAAACCAGGGTCGTCCCCGAAAATGTCCATGTCCGTCTCTCCCTCACTTCCTCCTGGCGGCGTTGCTCGTCCTGAGCATTCCAGCCACTTTCTGCGGAACTGCTCCTCTGGCCTATCGTCCCACCAATACGAGGGTTCCGAGGCGGATCCCGAGGGTGACCCCTCCGGGGAACGGACGTCTCGTGTTGGTTCCTCGTCCGAGTCGAACCCCCGGAACGTGCTGGCCGAAAGCGTGGGCGTGAAAAGCCAGTCGTCGAAAAAGTCTGCTGGCATAGGTCTATGTGGGAAGAGGGCATGAAACTCGTCTTTGAGCAGAGGTTCGTCTAAGGAGTAGCCCGGCACCCAGCTGTTCGCACTGGCCGGGGTGCCCTCCTTGGCGAGAAAGTATTCTACCCCCTCTTCCCCCCATCTGGAGTCCAAAATCTCCGTGACTTCGTTGATGCGCTCCTTCTGTGCCACTCCCGCGTGCCCTGTTCTGTCTCTGGCCGGACTCGGCGCCGTTCCGGGTTCCTGGAACCTGTGCGGTGCCTTGTAGGGAGTGAGCACCGATCTGTGGAATACCGGATGCATCCTGGAACCCTCCTCGAGGCTGTAGATGCCCACAATGGAGAGACGGAGCTTACTGTCAGAGCTGCTTGAAGATCCTAGCTCACAGAGGATCACGCTAGCCAGCGATCATTAAGTAAAAGTCTTTATTGAATTACAGTTTCCATTCTCACGCTGCTGCGCGCAAACTCTACGTCTAGTAGCTAGATCGGCGAAGCTCCGTCTGAGTCTCCGCCCCGTGAGCACCAGCTTAATATCCTAGCCTTGCTCCACCTTTTCCGCCTGACTGTCCTCCTCTGGGTCCCTCTACCCCCCGGGGCCTCCTCCTTCCGGGATTCTTCTGACGCTGACCCGGACCCTCCTGCCTCCTTGCGCCGGGCTTTAGGACCTGGTTCCCTTTCGGGGCTGCTTACTGCGCCGCCTTCCTCTGCATTTGAACTTGGCGCGCGCGCCCAACCTTCCACCTTCCTCTTAACCGTTTCTTCGCTCCCCGATGGAGGTGTGGCCACTCCTGACTCATGCCCTCCCTCCTGTGGTGAGCTGCCAGCGCTTCCCCCCTGGCTCCCTTCCTCTTCCCTGCTTCCTGGCGGTGACGCTGGTCCCGATTTCCAGCTGCTCCCCCCTGAGTCCCTTCTGGCTCTATCTTCCTGGGGTGCCCCCCTTGACTCCCCCCTTGCCCTGGCCACTGGTGCTCCTTTCTGTGAATCCTCTGATTCACTGGAAAGACTAGGAGATCTCGGGTCGTCGTCATCACTCATCTTTTCTTCTGCCTCCTCCCCTTCGCTCTCTGTTTCCTCCCTTGCCCGTGCCTCTGCTCCTAAACCCCTGACAACAACATATATAATCAGAATTAAAAACAACAACCCACTGATACACACACACCAAAAAAGAGCCACATTTTATTTTATTTTTTTAATCAATATTTTATTAAGTTTTAACAATAAAAAGTTCAGAAAAATACAAAGACAGAGAAAATACAAAGTTACAAAATACAAAAATACACACTTTAAACACGAAAAAAGGGAAAAAAAGAAAACCACATATAGAAAAAAACACAAAAATTCCCTCTTTCTTAATTTCATCTTTAGTTAACTTATTTTCCTGACTTCCTCACGTCTCCCGTTCTTGTATCCCTTTTAATAATTAATTCAGCAAATTCGTGTCCTATTAGTTTATCTATTATTAATCCAATTTTACATTTTACCTTGTTGCTAGAGCCCCTGCAATTCATTTCAATGTCATCAGCATTCAAAAATTTTACAGTACTTCTGCAAATAAGTTTTAAATTTCCTCCAATCTTCTTCCACCAACTCTTCTCCCTGGTCTCGGATTCTGCCAGTCATTTCCGCCATCTCCATGTACCGTATTTTTTGCTCCATAACACTCACCTTTTTCCTCCTAGAAAGTAAGGGGAAATGTCTGTGCGTGTTATGGAGCGAATGCCTATGGATGGCGGGGGGATCTGCTGCAGTCATGAGCAGAGGATCCATGGTTCCCCTTCCTTCCCTCCTCCGTGGCTCGCTTTGCTTGCTTTGAAACAGCAAAGCGGGAGAAGAGCTGCTTAGTGGGGAGAAGAGAGGGACAAAGAGCCTGGTTACAAAGCACGGATCCACATGGATCCTCAGGATTTTTGCACTGGGTCACCCCAAATTCACCATCAGATCACATAGCATGTCCATGGCTACAGCTTGCACCCAAAAAATCACGCACCCACTGTTGCCTGGGGCCGCAGTGGTGCAAAAACGTGGTTACAAAGCATGGATCCACATGGATCCTCAGGATTTTTGAACTGGGCTTTCCCAAACTCACCGTCAGATCACATATCTGTAGCCACAACATGAACTGCAAAATTATACATCCACTGTTTCGTTTAGAATATTTTTTTTCTTGTTTTCCTCCTCTAAAAACTATGTGCGTGTTATGGTCGGGTGCGTGTTATAGAGCGAAAAATACGGTAATCTATTAGTTGCATCTGCCAGTCTTCCAAGGTGGGTAGATCTTGTGTCTTCCAATGCTTTGCAATGAGGGTTCTTGCTGCTAAAAGAGCCACATTTTAAAAGGGAACAGGGTGTCATCTAGACAATGCAGAAATCACAGCTGAAGAATACAAGACAGATTCCCAGTCAACTGCTGTTTGAAAACAGCCAAGGAAGGAGAGTCTACCACTTGCTGAATGAGTCCATTCTGCTTTCGAACAGCTCCTACCATCAGAAAGTTCTTCCTAATGTTTAGTTGGAATCTCCTTTCTTGCAATTTGAATCAATTGGTTTGGGTTCTCCACTCGGGAACAGGAGAAAATAAGCTTGCGCCATCCTCTCTGTGACAGCCCTTCAGATCTTTGAAGGGGGCTGTCATGTCTTCTCCCGGAGAGTGTGAGAGGAAAGCAAGTGTGTGGGTATATTTGGCCAACAGCTTCCCTAAACACAGCAGATAGGGGATGCTTACTTTATCCATTTATTTATTTCATTAAAATAAAAATAATAAAATTTATTATTTATACCCCGCCCATCTGGCTGGGTTTCCCCAGCCACTCTGGGCAGCTTCCAACAGAATAGTAAAATACAATAGTCTATTAAACATTAAAAGCTTCCCTAAACAGGGCTGCCTTCAGATGTCTTCTAAAAGTCTGGTAGTTGTTTTTCTCTTTGACATCTGGTGGGAGGGTGTTCCACAGGGCGGGTGCCACTACCAAGAAGGCCCTCTGCCTGGTCCCATGTAACCTTGCTTCTCACAGGGAGGGAACTGCCTGAAGGCCCTCGGCGCTGGACCTCAGTGTCTGGGCTGAATGATGGGGGTGGAGATGCTCCTTCAGGTATACTGGGGCTTTCAAGGTCAGCACCAACACTTTGAATTGTGCTTGGAAACGTACTGGGAGCCAATGTGGGTTTTCAAGAGCAGTGTTATGTGGTCTCGGTGGCCGCTCCCAGTCACTAGTCTGGCTGCCGCATTCTGGATTAGTTGTAGTTTCTGGTTCACCTTCAAAGGTTAAGTTCTGTTTCATTGGGAAAAGAAGCAACAACACCCCAACACAACCTCAAAGCAGTTCAGAACGATGCCAGAGTTGGTGAACTGGATTCTTATCTCCCCCACCCCCTAGGACTAATTTGGGCAGGTGAGCAGGGCTGCCTACCTGTCAATCAGATTACATCACCACAGTGTCAGGCACCCATTTTTTTAATAGTGTCTTGCAAGCCCAGATGATCAGCTGATTGTCAGGGCTTTGGTGCACACAGCCAAGCTGTCACAACAAAGACCGATGGAACAAGGCAGTTTCATGTTTTCATGATTTTGTTTCTTCACAAGCCACAGAGTCTGAGGCAGCTGGAAAGGCCAAAGAAAAATCTGAATGAAGCTGAACGCTGGAAGATTCAGGGCAGATAAAATAAAAGGACTTATTCTCACAGCACGTAGTACAAGTGTGGAGGCAGGGGTGGCTGCCAACCTAGACTAGAGAAATGACTAGAGAAATTCATGGAGGAGAGGGCTATTGATGGTTACTAGTCAGGATGTCTTTGCAGCCTAGGACCCACGTACCTACGGGACTGCCTCTCCTGGTATGCCCCGCGCAGGACCTTAAGGTCCATGAATAACAACATTTTGGAAGTCCCAGGTCGCAAGGTGGTTAGATTGGTCTCAACTAGGGCCAGGGCCTTTTCAGTACTGGCCCCAACGTGGTAGAGCGCTCTGTCACAAGAGACTAGGGCCCTGCGGGACTTGACATCTTTCTGCAGGGGCTGCAAGACAGAGTTGTTCCGCCTGGCCTTTGGTTTGGACTCAGTCTGACCCATCTGTTTCCCTCCCCTTATGGTCTGGATCTATTGGCTACTTTTAAAATGAGGCTGCATTTTAAATTGCATTTTAACCTGTATTTTAAATTGTGGTTTTTTCCCCCTATTATGTTTTTACTGCAATTTTACTGGTGTTGGTGGCCTTGAGCCCGGCTCTGGCCAGAGAGGGTGAGTAATAGTAATAATAATAATAATAATAATAATAATAATAATAATAATAATAATAATAATTCTGCCACCACAGTTGGCGGCAAAAATACTTCTGAATCCCAGTTGCTGGAAACCACAGGAGGAAAGAGTGATTTTGTGCTTGAATTCTGCTTGCTGTTTTCTCAATGGGCCATCTGCAGAACCACTATGAGAACAGGATACTGGACTAGATCGGCCGCTGGCCTGATCCATTAGGCTCTTCTTATGTTCATAGAATCATAGACTCATAGAGTTGGAATAGACCACAAAGGCCACTGAGTCCAACCCCCTGCCAAGCAGGAAACACCATCAGAGCACTCCTGACATATGGTTGTCAAGCCTCTGCTTAAAGACCTCCAACGTAGGAGACTCCACCACACTCCTTGGCAGCAAATTCCACTGTCGAACAGCTCTTACTGTCAGGAAGTTCTTCCTAATGTTTAGGTGGAATCTTCTTTCTTGTAGTTTGGATCCATTGCTCCGTGTACGCTTCTCTGGAGCAGCAGAAAACAACCTTTCTCCCTCCTCTATGTGACATCCTTTTATATATTTGAACATGGCTAGCATATCACCCCTTAACCTCCTCTTCTCCAGGCTAAACATGCCCAGCTCCCTTAGCCATTCCTCATAAGGCATCGTTTCCAGGCCTTTGACCATTTTGGTTGCCCTCCTCTGGACACGTTCCGGTTTGTCAGTGTCCTTCTTGAACTGTAGTGCCCAGAACTGGACACAGTACTCCAGGTGAGGTCTGACCAGAGCAGAATACAGTGGCACTATTACTTCCCTGTTACTATGTTCTTAAGGCCTGGACAATTCCCCAAAATACCTGCCCCAATGTTCTTTGAAAGGATGGAGTCCCACCCCAGCAATTAACTCAGCAGTTACTGCTGATTTGTTCTCGTAGTCAGGGCTGTTTTCCTGATCCAGTTCTAAACCTGCCTTAATCCCCTTTCCTCCCAGAATGTGCAGACACCTGAAAGAAGTCCCCATCGGGTCAATCCATCTACATGTAGGCGATTCACACATTGGTGCACCCATGAACTCATCCTACCGCAAGGCACAAGAATAGCTCTCCGCTCCAAAAGCAGCTTCGCAATAAGAGCCGCCTCAGCCATTTATTTCCCCACCTCCTGTCTGAGCCAATCTGAATTCATTTGGAGATTGCTATTTTGACAAGATTTTAATAAAAGCCCCGCAATGTGACAGGACTCGCATTCTCTTCTGGCTCATAATTCCTTCCAGCAAGGCAATCAGATCTGTTGGGCAGCCTCCAGTCTCTCTTACTTTGGCCCTCCTCAACGGAGGACTTTCAGATTTCAGCAGCGACTGGCGTTGATGCCAAAATTCAGCCTGTCCCCACCTCTCATCTACTGTTCTGAGTCATCATTGTGACGCCCTCTCAGATCGGCACCCAGCGCAGGAGAACCGGTCACACTTCCCCACATCCACCTCTGCCTTTCTCTCTGCCTCCCAGAAGCCCAGAAAACCTCAAGAGGCTGGCAAGGATGAAACAGATCCAGCAGATCCACACTTTCTGAAAAGATCATAGCTAGGGGACTGCATTCCTTTCCTGGCAAGCTTCCACAGGCCACCAGCCATTGGTGGGTGGGGCCAGTGGCAAAAGTGGGCGGGTTCAAATGCAAAGTGGGTTTCATTCATATGCAGAAAATCCTCTATGGTGTATTATTATCCCTCATTTTGAATTTGATTTTAGTTATTATACTGTTTGTATTTAAGAAGAAGAAGAGTTTGGATTTGATATCCCGCTTTATCACTACCCGAAGGAGTCTCAAAGCAGCTAACATTCTCCTTTCCCTTTCTCCCCCACAATAAACACTCTGTGAGGTGAGTGGGGCTGAGAGACTTCAAAGAAGTGTGACTGGCCCAAGGTCACCCAGCAGCTGCAGGTGGAGGAGCGGAGACTCGAACCCGGTTCCCCAGATTACGAGTCCACCGCTCTTAACCACTACACCACACTGGCTCAAGCAGAAGTTGAACGGCATTCTGCCATGGGAGCTTTAGCTGAGTTTCCCGCATCGCAGGGGTTGGACTAGCCGCGCTGGCAGAGGAAGGGGGTGCAGGGGGTGCGGTGTGCACCGGCCCATAAGTCTTTTGCAAAGTGGTTGCTCTCCTTCCAAAACTTCCCTTCGTCTCATCCCAGCACATCTTCCACACAGTGGCGGAGGAAGCCTCTCTGGCACCCGGGGCGGGACGAACCACCCAGAGGCACATGCGCAGCGTCCGTAGAGACTGCGCACAAGCGTCAGCCCGTACCCTCGGCCGATCTACAGCTGGGGGAGAAGAAGGAGGAGGAGGAGGAGGAGGAGGAGGAGGAGAGTAGTAGTAGTAGTTTGGATTTGATATCCCGCCTTTCACTCCCCTTAAGGCGTCTCAAAGCGGCTAACATTCTCCTTTCCCTTCCTCCCCCACAACAAACACTCTGTGAGGTGAGTGGGGCTGAGAGACTTCACAGAAGTGTGACTGGCCCAAGGTCACCCAGCAGCTGCATGTGGAGGAGCAGAGACGCGAACCCGGTTCCCCAGATTACGAGACTACCGCTCTTAACCACTACACCACACTGGCTCTCAAGGGAGGCAGTGGGCCATCTTGTCACCCCCCGCCCAGGGTGGCACCTGGGGCTGACTGTCCCCCTGCCCCCCTTCATACGCCCCTGCTTCCACAGATGTTCCTAAGAGACCTGTGTCATTTGCTTTAAACCCACAAGTTCCCCTTTGGTGAAACCTTCCCTTTCTCCTCCGTTCCAGCTGCCCGCTGGAATAAGGCTATTTGGGAAGCAAACAATTTTGCACTTAGGTCTGTGTGTGTGTGTGTGTGTGTGTGTTTATGTGCAAAAAGCTTCCCTGGTGGCGGCGCGCCAGGGAGAAATGACGCCTGGCACCAGGACTTGCGAGGTTTTCTCTGCAAACTCAGGAGGGGGGGCTGGAAGTGGGGGCACTAATGCAACAATGAAAACGGAAAGCGCTGCCTGGCCCCCGGCCCTGGTTTCGATTGTCAGTGAGTGAAGGGATAACAGCCATCCCAAGATCCCAGGGAAAACAGAGGACACCACCAGGCTCCTAATCAGCCGCATCCCCATTAGCTTGGATTCAATTAGCGGCTGCCTGTAATGAGATTTGCTCAAGGAGACGATAGGAGGATGAGAGGCTGCGCTGGCTCCATTCCACTTTGCACAAATGGGAGGTTCTGGGCCCCTGAGGATCCCAGGATAAGCAAGGGAGTAAGGTGTGGATTTGGGGCAGGTGTGGTGTGCACAACCCTTCCTTCAAACCAGATTGTGGGGCATGATCTCCCAGCGGCTTCTCCTGCAAGGGCAGGGGCGTTGCTTTGTCCAGATTGTATCAAGATTGTGCAGAAGAGACTTGGGAGATCACACGTTGCGCAGGTCCAGTCTAGGGATGTTCAGAATCATAGAATGGTAGAGTTGGAAGGGATCCTGAGGCGCATCTCATCCAACCCCCTACACTGCAGCAATCTCAGCTGAATAAACCCTGACTGGTGGCCATCCAAGCTCTGCTTAAAAGCCTCCGAAGAAGGAGAGTCCACCACCTTCAAGGAAGTCCGTTCCACAGTTGAACAGCTCTCACCATCAGGAGCTGTCCGTGCCATTCATCATTTCATAAACTTCTGTCATGGCACCTCTTACTCACCGTTTCTCAGAGAGCTCCAAACTCTGTGACCAATATCCAGCACGTAAACTCCCAGGGCTGGGGCTTCTGGAGGGGGTGAGATTATGTTGCCAAGGCCCAAACCTAGGTGTCTGATGGCCCAGGAAGTCGCTCAGGCTAGATCAGGGGTCAGCAAACTACGGGCCGGGGGCTGGATGCAGCCCACCGGGCTCGTAAATCAGCCGGATTTACGAGCCCGGTGGGCAGCATCCAGCCCACAAATTCTGCGGACCCTGCTGTCAGGCCCCACACTAAACTGGTGCAGCTCCCGCAGCCAATCTGAAGCTGTGAAAACCTCTGGGCAATGCCCCTTCCTTCCCTCTGAGGCAGCCTCAGACATTAAAAACTTCCCTAAGCAGGGCTGCTTTCAGATGTCTTCCAAAAGTCTGGTAGTTGTTGTTCTCCTTGACATCTGCTGGGAGGGCGTTCCACAGGGAGGGCGCCACTACCGAGAAGGCCCTCTGCCTGGTTCCCTGTAACTTGGCTTCTCTGGTTCCCTGTAACTGCCAGAAGGCCCTTGGCGCTGGACCTCAGTCTCCGGGCTGAACGATGGGGGTGGAGATGCTCCTTCAGATATACTGGACCAAGGTCATTTAGGGCTTTCAAGGTCAGCACCAACACTTTGAATTGTGCTTGGAAACATTCTGGGAGCCAGTGTAGATCTTTCAAGACCGGTGTTATGTGGTCTCAGCGAAATCTGGGATAGGGATCAGAAGCCAGGGAGACTTCCGTCAATCCAGGATGTGCCACTCAGAACAGGACAGTTGGGCAGTATCTCCTTGATGGCTTTCTTGGCTTCCTCGGTCAGAGACAGCAATGGCTATCAGTTGCTGCAATGCACAAGAAAGGAGAGGTGCTCTCCTGCTCAAATCCTGCTTCTGTGTTTCCTGGCCAGTATGAGAACAGGAGGCTGCACTAGATGAGACCCCCTTGGCCTGATCCAGAAGTCTCTCCTTATGTTCCTCTTCATTGTGGCACTGTTTTTTATATATATATAATGCTAGTTTGCCCCTCCATAAGGCAATCATGGAGTCACACGGGGGGAACATCACAGGACGACTAATAAAAAGGAATAATATGTGGACAGTCAAGTACAAGCACGCTGCTAAGCCACTGCTATTGCATCCATGCAAGTCTACAGAATACACCTGCAAAAAAAACCACAATAACACATCAGTCTGAAGGGGCTCCTGAGACAACGGCCAGGCTTTGTCTTCCAAAGAGGATTTCAAAAGCTCCTAATTATCTGCCACAGGCGCTTTGTTCTCTCTTTCATTTTTCTAGCCTCTGATTAAGCCCTCCATGTGTAAACAAATTGGACTGGGCTTCCTGGAGCAGAGAGAAAGCCATCGCGGGCAGCAATCTGTCTCCCGACAGAAGGGAACCAGATGCCCCCGAGAGCCTCCAAACGAGGGTTGCCCATTATTGTATCTCCACAGCAACCAGCACTTACCTCTTTACAGGCAGCCTGCATTTAGTCATTGTGGAACTGTAGAGTTGGAAGGGACCCTGAGGGTCATCTAGTCCAACCCTCTGTGTTGCAGGAATCTCAGATAAAGAATCCATGACAAATGGCCGTCCAACCTCGGCTTTAAAACCCGCAAGGAAGGAGGGTCCACAACCTTCTGAGGGAGACCGTTCCACTGTTGAACAGCTCTTACCACCAGAAAGTTCTTCCTGATGTTGAGTCGAAATCTCCTTGAATCCAGTGGTTCAGGTCCTACCCTGTGGGATGTGAAACACAAGAGCAGTCAAGTACAACATTCCTAGAGTGAACATGTTTACACATGGGGAGGAATGTTTGTCCAGCCAGCAGGTAAACTTCCTGTTTCCTTCTGGGCTGGGACAGACTTCCTCTGCATGTGACGAGAGGTGGGCGTGGCCTCACCTGTGCAGGTAACGACAAAAGCACAGGGCAGGGCAGCCATCTCTCTCTCTTTGACTACATGCATCGAAGAAGCAACCTCTGCTTAGCCAAAGATGCTCTCTTGGCTGGAAGCGAAAGGGACTGTCTCCTTATGAGATAGTTTCCAGGTGTATGTAACTTTTCTAAGCTAAGTCTGCCTTCAGGGATCCGATTGTGAACAGAATGTGAGTAAATTCTTTTTATACTTTTATGGAAGACTGTGTCATGTCTTATCTTTTATGAGGGAATAAGGGGGAAATACCAGAACAGTTATTATAGAGGCTTTAGTGAGCCTGAGCAAAGGCATCCGTTGCTAGTTTAAAAAGGGGAATGTTACTCTGCTAAAATTATGAACTTGTTTACACAAGTTGGAAAGGCTATAATCAAACAATATATCCTCTCTTGCATCCCTGAACATTCACACAAGGAGAAAACAATTTTGCTCCATCTTCCATGTGGCAACATGGCAGCCCTTTAGATTTCTGAAGATAGGTATCCTATCACCTCTCAGTCTCCTCTTATCCAGGCTAAAAGTACCCAACTCCCTCAACCATTTGAGGTCATTTCTACCCTTCGTGAACTTGCTTAATCTCATAAGAAGATGTGCTTCTCCAAATTTCTCCCGCATAAAGTCTAGGCCAGCTTCCTGTTAACACTCCAGATATTTTGGGCTGTGCTTCCCCTCACCCTCAGCTATCACTGGGCCACTGGGTTCCTCATCTGTGGTCAAGATGAGCCCTGCACTCTCAAGAGCAGAACACACAGTTTTTGACCCTAGCATCCTTTTTTTAAGTCCTCTGGATTTGATAAGCAAGCAATGGACAGTTCCCTGCCTCCTTGCAAATTCAGGATGACCTGGTCATGGAAGCAATTGCTTAATCGCTTCTCACACAGTGCCTTTCAGTCATGGATGCAAACACTAGTAATTCGTTGCTGTTTCGACATTTCAGGAAATGTTCAGTGAAAGAGTTCTCTCCTTCAGCGACAGGAGTGACTTCAAGAGCCAGAGATTTTTTTCTCTATTAGACATAGGAGCCAACTCCAGGGGGCCATGGGTGCTTGGGTAGCAGCAATAATATAATGGTGGGGGTCAGGAACCCACAAAGTCAATGAAAAAAGCTGGCAGGTGCCAGGCGGCACTACTCTGAGAGAGAGGAGGAGGAGGAGGAGGAGGAGGAGGAGGAGGAGGAGAAGAAGAAGAAGAAGAAGAAGAAGAAGAAGAAGAAGAAGAAGAAGAAGAAGAAGAAGGCGGAACAGCTCTGTCTTGCAGGCCCTGCGGAAAGATGTCAAGTCCCGCAGGGCCCTAGTCTCTTGGGACAGGGCATTCCACCAAGTCGGGGCCAGTACTGAAAAGGCCCTGGCCCTAGTTGAGACCAATCTAGCCACCTTGTGACCTGGGACCTCCAAAATATTGTCATTTGTGGACCTTAAGGTCCTCCACAGTGCATACCAGGAGAAGCGGTCCCGTAGGTACGTGGGTCCTAGGCCGCATTTCAGCACTGCCCTCTGCAGACAGCAAGCGAGGCACCATTTTCCTTTTCTGGGGAGTCTCTCTGCCTCCAAGTCCAAGACCCTCCTCGCGGAAAAAGACCCTGCCTGCAGATAGGAGGAGAAAGAGGATTTGCCACTGCCGGCTGCCACAATGCAGACATGCAACGTCACATGCACACGTGTGTGTTACGTCACACATCTCTATTGCGATGGCGGGCACCCACAATCCTGAGAACCAGACGGTACCCCTGCTACTGCGGCACTGTGGGCAGAAAGGAACAGAGCCAGAGTCCCTTCAAACCAGTGCGACTTTTGCTTGAATTTGGTGCAAATTAATCCGCCAAGCTCACATTTTAATCAGGGCCCCAAACATCAGCTTCAATTACTGTCGTTTCATTAGTTCGGCCTAAAATGAACTGGTTGAACTAATTGGCAGTGAAGTCTGGCTTTAATGAAATTGTGAACAAAGCAAATGAATCAGAGCCGAGCTTCTCGCCCAAGTTTCCGAGAGAAGGGAAGGAAAACTTGACAAGGAGCCATTTCTAACATCAGAACGTAAGGAGAGGCAGGGGCCCATTTAGTCCGGCATCCTGTTCTCACAGTGGGCAACCTGATGTTCATTATGGGAAACACACAAACAGGATCTGAGCACAGGAGCCTTCTTTCCTGTAATAGGTATGAGTTACTCGTGTGTAAGCTGGTGCCTTTCTCGGTTAATTTGCCTTGTTAAACCTTTCTGACTGCACAGCCCCTTCTCATGGTGGCTGCCTCAGTCATTGGCAGAATCCGTCAGTGGGCGTTTCTTGAACTTCTTCCAGCATAAAAGTTGTTTGACACCCAGTCTCCTCCTCCTCTCACTGCGCGGGAGTCTTCTGCGCAGGGAAGGCGTGGGTAGCGGAGGACCTGGGCTCTCCTCACTGATGTCCAGTGGAGAGTCCTGGAGCCCTCTCTCCACTTCCCCCGTCTGCCCCCCTTCATCCCTGGTGTTGCGCTGATTGGCTTCCCCCTCTACTGAGCTGTTTCTCCCCCTGCTGCTGGGTCCTTCGCCAGCATCATCTGGGAGCCTCCCCTTCGCCTCTCCCTCCAATGTCAGTTCCCTGACATTTCCCTTCCATGGTTTCCAGCAGCTGGTATTCAGAAACATTGCTGCCTCCATCTGCGAAAGCAGAGCAGAGCCATCTTGGCTAGTAGACTTCAATAGCCCTCTTCTCCTCCATGAATTTCCCCAAACCTCTTCTATTTTTATTTTTTATTATTATTTTTAAATAATCTTTATTAATTTAAATTACACACATATACAAAGAATCTGGGACACGGGTGGTGCTTGGGGGTTAAACCACAGAGCCTAGGACTTGCCGATCAGAAGGTCGGCGGTTCGAATCCCCGTGACGGGGTGAGCTCCCATTGCCCGGTCCCTGCTCCTGCCAACCTAGCAGTTCGAAAGCACGCCAGTGCAAGTAGATAAATAGGTACCGCTCCGGCGGGAAGGTAGACGGCGTTTCCGTGCACTGCTCTGGTTCGCCAGAAGCGGCTTAGTCCTGCTGGCCACATGACCCGGAAGCTGTACGCCGGCTCCCTCGGCCAATAAAGCGAGATGAGCGCCGCAACCCCAGAGTCGTCCATGACTGGACCTAATGGTCAGGGGTCCCTTTACGTTACAAAGAATTTACAATCTCATACTACAAAAAGAAAATTAAAGAAAAAACTATTAAGAAAAAAGAAAATACAGGGGGGAAAGAAAGAAGAAAAAGCAGATTTATGTGCATAAAAAACCTTAATCTTCCTAATTAATACTTAAAGAAACACTTAAATAAAAAAGACTTCTGACAAAACAAGTCTTCCAGTCATTCTCATTGTACTGTTTATACTGTTATTGTTTTTTTCGCAGTTTTATATTCTTTAATATTGTCCCCATCTACTCCACAAACGGTATTTGTTGTGTTTACAAGTATCACTCAAGTTCTGCTAATATGGTGTGGTTGGTACAATATGATCTTATTGTATCAGTAAGTACCCAAACCTCTTTTAAAGTCAACTAGGTTAGCTTGCCTCCTTTCCACAGTTGAAACCGTTCTCAAGGTAGCTTACAGCATGAAAAGATTCACACAATTACCACAGCAGTAGTGATAAGGAACAAATAAAAACTAATAATAATAATAATAATAATAATAATAATAATAATAATAATAATATATTTATACCCCGCCATCTGGCTGGGTTTCTCTAGCCACTCTGGGCAACTCCCAACAGAATTAAAAGCACAATAAAACATCAAACATTGAAAGCTTCCCTGAACAGGGCTGCCTTCAGATGTCTTCTAAAAGTCAGATAGTTGTTTATTTCCTTTGACATCTGATGAGAGGATGTTTCACAGGGCGGGCGCCACCACCGAGAAGGCCCTCTGCCTGGTTCCCTGTAATTTCACTTCTCGCAGTGAGGGAACCGCCAGAAGGCCCTCGGCGCTGGACCTCAGCGTCCGGGCTGAATGCTAGGGATGGAGATGCTCCTTCGGGTATACAGAACTGAGGCCATTTGGGGCTTTAAAGGTCAGCACCAACACTTTGAATTGTGCTCGGAAATGCACTGGGAGTCAATGTAGGACTTTCAGGACCGGTGTTATATGGTCTCGGTGGCCGCTCCCAGTCCCCAGTCTAGCTGCCGCATTTTTAATTAATTGTAGTCAGCTTCAAAGGTAGCCCCACGTAGAGCACATAATACACAGCAAAATTAAGCTATCCCCACATAAGTCATAATAAGATCTAAAAAATAATATACCAAAAAAAAATACTAATAACACCAAAATCAACATCTCCAAAATGTCTCCCAAAGATCGCAGGCTCAACCCCCAATGCCATTTCCAAGTAGAAAAATCTTAAAATTGTAGGGTCGGAAGGGACCATGAGACTCTTTTTGCCCAACCTGGGGCTCCAACCCACGACCCTGAGTTTAAGAGTCATATGCTCTCCCCACTAAGCTATCCCACAGGCTCCACTGCCTGAAACTCTGGAGGAGCCTCTGCTGGTTGGTCTAGACCAGGGTCCCCAAACTAAGGCCCGCGGGCCGGATAAGGCCCAAGGGACTCGTTTATCCGGCCCGCAGCAACCCCTGCCGCCCGCTGCCGCCACCCGCTCTTACCGGCGCTGCGCTGCGCGGCTGCCCACTTCCAGGTCAGAGGAGCACTGGAAATAGCTTGTGCGCATGCGCAAGCGTTATTTCCTTTGCACATCTGGGTCGGAGGAGGCCTATGCACATGCACACAAGCTCTTTCTGGTGCTCCTCCAACCCGGAAGTGCGCCAGAAATAGCGTGTGCGCACACGTATGGGCACGCGCTCCCCCACCCTCTGGCCCGCCGCACGATCAGCGCTGGAGACACCGGCCCGAGGCGCAGTAAGTTTGTCGGAGCCTCCATACGACCAAGCTGTAATGGCTACTCCACCAGCCGTATCTTCGGAACCCCATCCAGGCTCTCCTCTGACAGTGATTAACGACCTAACCCTTTGAATGAGACTTCACACTCGCCATTGCGCAGAATACTCAGGCAGCAGCAGAAGGAGGCAGAAATATGTGCTGCATTGCTACTTTATTTCTAACTACGCAAGACAGAAAGAATAGGTGTCTGCTCTCTGTGAGAGACAGAAAAAAACAACAGGACACAGAAACAGGAAACCAGTACCTTCAACATCCGTCTCCCATGAGACTTCCAACAGTCTGGAATGTCAACAGAGTCTTGTGACTCCAAGAACTGCACAGTGGCATAACAGAAACCTAACACATAACAGAAACCTAACATCCGGGTCACAGGAGGCCTGTGCACATGCACACAAGCTCTTTCCGGTGCTCCTCCGACCCGGAAGTGTGCCAGAAATAGCGTATGGGCACGCGCTCCTCCGCCCTCTTGCCCGCCGCATGGTTGGCACTAGAGACACCGGCCTGAGGTGCGGTAAGTTTGCTGACCCCTGGTCTAGACCGTATTGCGTTAGATGGGGAAAAGGGTCTTACTCAGATGAAGGCAACTTCCTATGTTCCTATATCAAACAAGGCCCTGGCAGAGAATAGCCAGGCTGGCCTTGCTCCCATTCCGCCTTCCCTGCAAACCAGATGTTCAGGTACAGCCTTGGCTGGCTTCAGGGGGGTGGTAAACTGGAGCAGATTTTTGCAGCATGCAGGAGGTCGCAGGAGGAGCTTGGAGGTCAAACAAAGACACCACATTTTCTCCACAGCCGGTGGGAACACTGGAGCCCTCGCGCCTTGCTGAAAAGATCCCTGGGGCAATCTGGCTGGCCATCGTGGGAAGCAGGATGCTGGATTACGTGGACCACTTGGCCCCGATCCAGCAGGAATTAACCATCTTGTTGCATTTATCAGGAGGATGGGGAAAATGTGTTGTAGTCGTTATCCTTCTGCACACTTTCAATACATGCCTGTTGTACATTCTAGTATCTGTTAGCAGCTCTGATTAGACCAGTGCTGCTGTCATCCTCCGTTCATGCAGAAGAGATATATTGTCTTGCAGTGCAGTTGACACAGAAGTAAATGCCATGAAGCTTAGTGCGGCTCCCTCCAAGTTTAGTGGCCACAAAAGTGCAGTCTAGGGGTTGCATGCAGCTAAAGAATTGTGTGTGCAGAATGACTTCAGACAGAAAAATTGAGATTTACCTCCCTCCACCACCCCTAACCTGCTGTTATGGATTGGGGGGACCCCTGAACCCTATAAATTAAAAAATGGAAGGATTTTTTATTATTTGGGATTTGAAGGGAAAAATGCAAGCTGCAGAGGAATTCCTGAGCTAGCCCATGCAAAAAACAACCTGACCAAGCTAGGGCCATTAAGAAAAAATAGAGTGCCATTGAGGGCCATTGGCAATGCAAGAGAACTGTCCTAACCTCCTTGCCCTGAGGTGTGAACAGACAGGACAGGCTAACTGGGTGTGAGCGGACTGGAAAAGAAAGTTTTTAACAGAGTGTTCTGGGAAGAAGGAAGAAGAAACTTGGATCCATCTTGGGCAGGCTGGCTGAAGGCTGGCTGGCTGGCTGGGAGAGATGCCGGACTCCATGGCTGCACTACTGTGGGGTCCAAACCCCTCTTGAAATAACTGTGCTGTAAGATTTGGACTCCCTCCATGCAGATTGAAGGTGTAAATAGGTGAAAAAACCATATTTCATAAAGCTACGGCAGTCTCCGCCGTATCTCAATTCTACAAAGGAACACAGACCCAGGGTGAGTGCCTGGATCCCCATGGGCTCTTGCCACCACTCAGCAGAGGGAGGCACCCAACTTTTGTAACACCACTTTGGGAGGAACCCCAGAGTGGATTTTGAGGGCATGCATGAGGAGGGAGGGAAGAAAGTTTCCATTGTGCTCACAGAAATTCCACACGCACGATTAGTTGGATACAACCCCCAATGTCCAGGCGGTGCAGGAGATTTTTTGTGGGTGCGATGTGTCCTTGGTTCACCTTCCATCGTTACCGTTTACGGCCGAGTTCTTCAAACCAGCCCAGTGGTTCACTTTCTGCTTTAGAGCAAATAGCAGCATCGAGCCCTTGAGTGGCAGCTCTTTCCGGCAGAGTTTCGGGAGGTGAGAAAACAACTTAATCCACGGCTGGCTCAAGTCCAGCTTCTCAAGGACTGAAGGGACTGTTCATCTATAGATTAGCTTTCTGCAAAGGTGATTGTGTTCGCCCACGACGAGATGTGGCTGCATTTAGCAAACAATGCTGGCCGGATGCCTCTCTGGCCTCAAGCCACAGACCTGAGTTGGGTCTTTAAGCTAAAGAGCAATAAGAGTGTACAGCAAATTGCCATCCGGCTACATGGCACAAGGCCAGAGAGGAGGAGCCAACCAGCAGAGCCTGGCAGATGAGTCCATCAGTCCATGTGGAGTACAGGGTCAGATTTATGGTGCTGGTTTTGACCTTTAAAGCCCTTCACGGCCTAGGACCCTCGTACCTACGGGACCGCCTCTCCCAGTATGTCCCACCCCTTAAGATCCATAAATAGCAACACCCTAGAGGTCCCGGGCCCTAAGGAAGTCAGATTAGCCTCAACCAGAGCCAGGGCCTTCTCAGTGCTGGCTCCGGCCTGGTGGAACGCTCTGTCTCATGAGACCAGGGCCCTGCAGGATCTGATTTCTTTCTGCAGGGCCTACAAGACAGAGTTGTATTTAATGTTGTGTTTTAATCTTGTTTTTAAGTTGTATTTTAATCAATTGTTTTTATATCTGGTGTTAGCCGCCCTGAGCCCAGTCTTGGCTGGGGAGGGCAGGGTATAAATAAAATTATCTATTTATTTATTTATTTATTTATTTAGCCATGCGCAGAGCCCAGGAAATGAAATGGTAGACTCGTCGAGTTGGAAGGCACTCCAAGTCATCAAGAATCACAGCTGAAGAATCTCCAACAGATGACCATCCAACCCCTGCTTAGAAACCTCCAAGGAAGGAGAGTCCACCACCTTCCAAGGGAGACCGTTCCAATGTCAAACAGCTCTTGCCATCTGAAAGTTCTTCCTAAAGCTGAGTCAGAATCTCCTTTCTTGTCTTTTGAATCCACTGGCTTAGGTACTCCCCTCAGGAGCAGCAGAATACAAGCTTGCTCCATTCTTCCATGGGGCAGATATTTGAATATGGCTCTCATATGTAGAAAAGGCTATTGTCGCTGGTGAGCTGGTGAGCACATTTGTGGATTCTTGGGTATGGCAATCCGGTGAAACTTATCTCCCACCCCATAAAGGTAAAGGTAAAGGGACCCCTGACCATTAGGTCCAGTCGCGGACGACTCTGGGATTGTGGCGCTCATCTCGCTTTCTTGGCCGAGGGAGCCGGTGTACAGCTTCTGGGTCATGTGGCCAGCATGACTAAGCTGCTTCTGGCGAACCAGAGCAGCACACGGAAACGCTGTTTACCTTCCCGCCGGAGCAGTACCTATTTATCTACTTGCACTTTGACGTGCTTTTGAACTGCTAGGTTGGCAGGAGCAGGGACCGAGCAGCGGGAGCTCACCCCATCGCGGGGATTCGAACCGCCGACCTTCTGATCAGCAAGTCCTAGGCTCTGTGGTTTAACCCACAGCGCCACCCATTTCCCAGGCTCCCACCCCATACTCCCAAGTTAATCTGTGCTTTACTTGGAGTGCCATTGGGCAGAGAAACCCCACTCCCCTAGACCTTCACACACAGGGAGGGAATCAGACTTCTCTGCCTGTGAGACCAAGCAGAAACCTTTTCTCTCTGCGCCTTTTCCCGTCTGTGGGGAGTCTGTCTGACTGCATTGTTGGGAACCGGGAAAAGGTACATTTGCAAAGTCTGTTTGTTTCATCTGGAGGGTTTCAAAAGCTCGTCAGGCAGCGAGCCCCATTCATCACGGGCCTGACAGGAAGATATATATTCATTAGTGGAATCTGTAATGAACATATGGCATTAGGATTTCGATCTTCCCTTCCGCAGATAATTACTGATTTGGAAGGCGGGTGCTGGGGGGCAGGGAAAGAAGGGAACCGGCGCACATATGGAGTTTTCCTGGGCTCGGTGCCGATATGTAGGATAAATATCTCCAAATTAGCCCTGGAATGCTTTGCTAACATGGCAATTGGGAAGGGATGTGCAAGGAAATGCATTGTGTGGATTTCTGTCCTCCTCCTTCCTCCCAGGCTTTGATCACCCTGGGTATTCTTAATGCTTTCAGATGCAGAACTTTAAATGACTTTGCACACTTCTGAAGACTGCAAGAGACTTTCTCATGCATCGCTTTTGGGGCCTCACTCAGCGCTATTTATTTATGTGGGGTGTCTGCTTATGGTCGGTGCCAAGAGGAAATGGGAGAAAGGCATTTGTCGTGCAAGTTAGCACGTTGGGCAATCACTAAGTGGAGGGGGGAAGCAACTTTGCATTCAGATCCTGCTTCCCGGCTTCCCGAAAACATCTGCTGGCAATTCTGAGAACAGGATGCTGATGTGCCTTTGCCCTGGTCCAGCAAAGCTCTTTTATGAGGAAGTCAGAAGCATGAAGTGGGGTGCGGGTGGCGCTGTGGGTTAAACCACAGAGCCTAGGACTTGCCAATCAGAAGGTCGGTGGTTCAAATCCCCGCAACGGGGTGAGCTCCTGCTGCTCGGTCCCTGCTCCTGCCCACCTAGCAGTTCGAAAGCACGTCAAAGTGCAAGTAGATAAATCGGTACCGCTCTGGCGAGAAGGTAAACGGCATCTCCATGCGCTGCTCTGGTTCTCCAGAAGCGGCTTAGTCATGCTGGCCACATGACCCAGAAGCTGTACGCCGGCTCCCTCAGCCAGTAAAGCAAGATGAGCGCCGCAACCCCAGAGTCGGTCACAACTGGACCTAATAGTCAGGGGTCCCTTTACCCTTGGAATATGTGGAAGAAGACATGACAAAACATTGTTCCAGAACAAACTTGTTGATATGCACTGACCGAAGTTCGGAAAGTTAAGGTTAAAAGATGAGAAGGGATTAATGGGGCATATGTAAATAACTTTCTTTAACACAATATAAAAGGAATGAAAAACAATGGAAGCTGAGCACGAGTGGAGGGAAGTCACAATGGCACAAATATGGAAAATAGATATAGATAGATAGATAGATAGATGATAGATAGATAGATAGATAGATAGAGATAGATAGATAGATAGATAGATAGATAGATAGATAGATAGATAGATAGATAGATAGATATAGATAGATGATAGATAGATAGATATAGATAGATATGTATAGTATGTATTGCAAAGAATGATTAAAAATGTACCAATTGAATGTAATATTGCAAAATAAAATAAGAAAGAAAGAGAAATAAGAAAGAAACAAAGAAAGATGAAGTGGGAAATTATCAAAGTGTCAGCCAGCAACCAAAGTAAACTTTATATATATATATATTTAAACTCACCCAATATGAACTTGACTACCTCTCCTTTTACACTGTCCTCATTTTTATCCAAGTTCAAATATTATAAGCCATCGAAAGCACATTAATTACTTTTTGCAGATGCATTTTGTCTGCCTTTGGAGTCTGCCAACGGTAGTATAAACAATGGAGGAGCTCCAGGAACCAAGATTCATAGATTTTGAAGAAGGGAAAGGATCACTGGTTTCAACCCATTTAACTCCAGCCAATTTAATTTCCTCTAGGAACTATTCGATCAAACCCATGAAATTGCATTTGGCCCCCTGGATGAAAGGACTGGGAGTCTTGCTTGGAGGCAAGATGCGTAGGACCCGGAATTCAAGCGACTTCGGAAAGATCGTGTGCGAAGGCAGCATCCAAACAGAGCAGAAAAGCTGCTATCCTATTCCCCGCTTACTTCTGAGTAAGCCCAATGGCACACAGGGGAAGAGATGTCAAAGTCAACACACCTAGGATCACTTCTTCCAATTCCCAGCAAAGCTTTTTTAAAGGACAACTTTGCATAGCACACATTGCAGAAATAAATACAGGGTTGACCTGAACTCTTGTTAGTCAGTTCCTTCATGCACAGGTTGAATTTCTACATGGAAAACTCACTGCTTCTGCCATGAAAAGTTCAAAAACTCCATGTGAACTGGCATTTTTCAGTGCTATTAATTATCATTTGCAGTCACTTTTGTAAAGCTGTAGAGAAAACCAGATGCTGCCAAGTGGTGGAGGTTGGAAATTCAGGATTGTTGCAAGAAACTCACAGTGCGTTGCCACAAAGGAGCCTGATTTGGATGTCAGGTGGAGCTTCAAAGTGTTGCAGGAATTTATGTATGGGGGGGGGTGCCCCTCCAGCAGATATCCTGCACATGCAGCCCATTACCAAAACCAGCACAATCGTTTTTGTGACTTTTGTGATTTGTCCCCACAAAACACTTCATCACAGTTTCTTCCTATCTATTCAAAGGGCCTTTGCTGCACGATACCAAATGTAACAATTCACTGATAAACGTTATCTATGTACTGCCTCACTGGGAAAACTTCAGAAATTCATATAGACATGTGAGCTCAGCTCCTCAGCAGCCCCTCTACCTGAGTGATAATCCCTGGCATCCTGATACCTGAGTGCCAGACAGGTAGCCATTCCAGAAATAACAAACCCAGATGAAGACAAAAGGGTAGGATTAACTTGGCTGGGAAAGAGGGAAATGTAAATATCTCTTTCGTGTCACTTTCCATGTGCGGCTCTGGCTCACCAGAGTAGCTTCGTCACGCTGGCCACATGACCCTTGTTAAAATCCCCGTGTTAAAAGGTAAAGGTACCCCTGCCCGTACGGGCCAGTCTTGATAGACTCTAGGCTTGTGCGCTCATCTCACTCTATAGGCCGGGAGCCAGCGCTGTCTGCAGACACTTCCGGGTCACGTGGCCAGCATGATGAAGCTACTCTGGCGAGCCAGAGCCGCACACGGAACGCCGTTTACCTTTCCGCTAGTAAGTGGTCCCTATTTATATACTCGCACCCGGGGGTGCTTTCGAACTGCTAGGTTGGCAGGCACTGGGACCGAGCAGCGGGAGCGCACCCCGCCGCGGGGATTAGAACTGCCGACCATGCGATCGGCATGTCCTAGGCGCTGAGGTTTTACCCACAGCGCCACCCGCGTCCAAAACACAGGGATTAGCAGCTAATAAAAGTTTGGGTTCTCTTTTGTTCAGGGGCTTCCATCTTGTTCCACCTTGTGGCAGGTGAGAGTCCTGTTGCGACAGTCTTCAATAAAGACCAAGCCTACTGGCTGCTGTTTTGCTCTGGTATTTCTGGCTGGTGTCCTTGTTTTTTGTCCAAGGGAGCCCACAGATTTCTCCGTTAACAAAAGTCTGCTTCACCATAGGTCTGGTACTAAGTTCACCAGCACCTGGCTGCTTGGGGCCCTGGACAGAAACCCGTTCCACCCCGTTCCAGGGGTGCTGGGAATTGTGGGGTCAGGAAAAGGGAGTCAGACTTGGACCGGTCTCTGTCTTTGGGTGTGAAGATGGAACATACCCTCCAACTGTCCCGGTTTTCCAGGGACAGTCCCAGAATTACAGAAGCCATCCCAGTTTCTGAGTTCCCCAAATGACCCAGTTTTCCTTTTCCTCCCCTCCACATCCTGGAGAACAATTTAAAGTGGTGTGCATGTGTATGTGCAAAAACAGAGTCATGTTGACACTGGAACTAAACTTGTTGTTGTTGTTTAGTCGTTTAGTCATGTCCGACTCTTCATGTCCCCCTGGACCAGAGCACGCCAGGCACTCCTCTCTTCCACTGCCTCCCGCAGTTTGGTCAAACTCATGCTGGCAGCTTCGAGAACACTGTCCCACCATCTCATCCTCTGTCGTCCCCTTCTCCTTGTGCCCTCCATCTTTCCCAACATCAGGGTCTTTCCCAGGGAGTCTTCTCTTCTCATGAGGTGGCCCGAGTCTTGGAGCCTCAGCTTCAGGATCTGTCCTTCCAGTGAGCACTCAGGGCTGATTTCCTTCAGAATGGAGAGGTTTGATCTTCTTGCAGTCCATGGGACTCTCAAGAGTCTCCTCCAGCACCAGAATTCAAAAGCATCCATTCTTCAGCGATCAGCCTTCTTTATGGTCCAGCTCTCACTTCCATAAATCACTACTGGGGAAACTGGGGAAACTGGGAACTAAACTACCTGTGCCAAATGAAGGAAATGGTGAAGTGGGTGTATGAACCCCTTTCTATAATTTCAAAGGGCAATGTCACCAATCCACTTTAAATTCTTTCATTGCAATGCTTCAGCAGCCAGCCATTTTTTAGGAAACACATGGAGTGTTTATTCCTTTATTGTAAATTGAGCCTTACACTGTCTACTCAGAAGTAAGTCCCACTGTCTTTAATGCAGCTTACTCCCTGGTAAGTGAGTAGTTATCTGGGCAGCCTTAACTGCAATCCTAAACATTTTACTCAGACGTAAGTACCACTGAATTCAATAGGATTTCCTCTCTGGCATCTTCCTGATCATTCTCACAGTTCCTATTATTATTATTATTATTATTATTATTATTATTATTATTATTATTATTATTATTAACTGCCTTCTTTCCCTGACAGGGACTCAAAGCACTTTATGGCTAAAATTTTATTTCATTCCATCCGAAGGTGTTGTACATGATTCCTGGCACATTTTTTTCTTTACAACAATCTTGCGAGGTGGGTTCGGTGGAGAGGCTATAACTGGCTCAAGGTGACAGATGTAGATGTGCATATGACGTTTATGTGTGCAAGAGATCAATGGAGAAATGTTGGAGGGTAGGGATGGAAGAGCAGATGGATTTCTTCAGATCTGCATCTACAGGGGTACCTTGGTTCTCAAACACCTTGGTACTCAAAAAACTTGGAACCCAAAAACCGCAAACCCAGAAGTAAGTGTTCTGGTTTGCGAACTTTTTCCGGAAGCTGAACATGCTCTGTTTTGAGTGTTACGCTTCCGATTTGAGTGCCAAAACTTCCATTTTGAGCGTTACACTGTGGTCTGTTTTTGCTATTTATTTTGCATTTTTGTGGCTCGTGTGTGTGTGTGTGTGTGTGTGTGTGTGTGTGTGTGACTGTGTGGAACCCAGTTCAGCTACTGATTTATTGATTCTGTGACTGCAGTACATTGTTTATTGCTTTCATTTTATGGATCAATGGTCTCATTAGATAGTAAAATTCATGTTAAATTGCTGTTTCAGGGGTTTGTTTTTAAAAGTCTGGAACGGATTAACCTGTTTTGCATTACTTCCTATGGGAAAGCATGCCTTAGGTTTTGGAACGCTTTGGTTTTGGAACAGACTTCCGGAACAGATTAAGTTTGAGAACCAAGATACCACTGTATAATAATTGATCTGTTGCTGTCCTACATACTTGAAGAAGGTATTTGCCAACTTTTGCCAGTCACAGAGCCCAGGCTGTGATTGGCTGAAGTCATTGCTAGGAGGGGAGGGGGTTGTGCGCCACCCTAAGAAGCTGGGATCTCGTTTGGACTTCTGATTGGCGTGTGTCGCAGGCACCAAAGTGAGCTATAATAGGAGACTCTTTGCTGCCAGTTGCTGGCTGGAGTACAAATCTGCTAGGTCAAATGGTTGACTGAAGCACCGCACCCAAATTTGTTGCTGCCACCTGGTGGAGAGTTTATGCTGCAATGCTCTCAAAGGGTTTGCATTTATGTGGAACACACAAGGGACCTTATCTCACAGGCTCATCTTTGAATCACTTGTGAATAAAGCCCAAATAGCATAAGAAGAGCATAATAGAAGCCAAAGACCCATCTAGCACCATCGTGTTCTCACCATGGTGAGATGCTTCTTGGAAGTTCAGAAATTACAGTGGTGCCTCGCAAGACGAAATTAATCCATTCCGCGAGTCTCTTCGTCTAGCGGTTTTTTCGTCTTGCGAAGCAACCCTATTAGCGGCTTAGCGGATTAGCGCTATTAAAGGCTTAGCGGCTATTAGCGGCTTAACGGATTAGCGGCTAAAAGGCTATTAGCGGCTTAGCGGCTTAGAAAAAGGGGGGAAAGCGGGGGGAAATTGGAACACTCGCAAGACGTTTTCGTCTTGCAAAGCAAGCCCATAGGGAAAATCGTCTTGCGAAGCAGCTCAAAAATGGAAAACCCTTTCGTCTAGCGGGTTTTCCGTCTTGCGAGGCATTCGTCTTGCGGGGCACCACTGTATAGTGTTACAAGAGATGGAGAGAGAAAGAAAATACTCTATCCACTTTCTCTACCCCCACGCATAAATTTACACACCTCTTTCATTTCTCCTCTTACTTGTCTTTTCTCTAAACGAATTATAGCTCAGCTGGTTAGAGCCTGGTGCTGATAGACCAAGGTTGCAAATTTGATCCCTGTATGGAAGAGCTGCAGTGCCGGATTAATGTCTATCAGCTAAACAAGCTCTAGCTTAGGGCCCCACTCTCTTGGGGGCCCCAAAAAAATTTAAAGGGGGAAAAACTGGATGTACATTTCCAAAATAAAATAAAATAAAACCTACATACAGCAACAGTGTTTTATGTTGTGTAGGCTCCTATGATGTAAGCAACGGGCCCTGCCTGCTAGCCTACTCCCTAAAATACCACTGGTTTGCTCATTTCTATATCAGTTACTTTGATAAAATACATATTGTGTTATGTGCAAATGGCTTGAGATACCTATTAGGTCCATAAATTACCATAGAGCATATATTCAACACACACAAAACCAGCGACAATTTGTTGTTGGCAAGGGACAGCTGGACATAGAAAGGGCCCCATTCCCTTCAGGAGCTGAGGGCCTCATCAAACCTCAATCTGGCCCTGAGCAGCTGCATATTCCTGTATTGCAAGCAGCGGCGTAGCGTGGGTTGTCAGCACCCGGGGCAAGGCAAGTAATTTGCGCCCCCTAACCCCTAACCTGCCGCCGCTGCCAGCTTCTTCTTGCTGCTGCCTGGTCTGGTCTGGTGTGGTTCTCTCCCGCGCTCAGCGCTGCGCTGGGCGGCCGCTGCACTGTCCCTCCCCCAGATAGTCCCTCGCTCTCTCCCCGCACCGCACCGCACGCCTGGCACCCACCCCCTCCACAGTGGGCGACGACCCAGCGGCTCGGATCGGATCCGCACAGCCAGCACTGCAGTGAGAGAGAGTGAGTGAGCCAGGTAGGGGCAGAGAGCTGCGAATGCGAGCGCGACCCCCCCCCCCAAGATGTTGCACCCGGTGCGGCCGCCCCCCCCCCTGCACCCCCCACGCTACACCACTGATTGCAAGGGGTTGGACTAGATGTTCCTTAGGGTACCTTCAAACTCTGAGATTATTATTATTATTGTAAACTTTCCTCTTTGGGGAACTGCTCCAGCCCCTTGATCAGTTTGGTTGCCCTTTTCCAGTGGAAAGGCAGTCTTCCACTAGCACATTTCGGCCTTCTATGGCACTTGGTTGAAATTAGAGGCAACTTTGTGATTTTGTCTGCTTCGACTGCCCTGTTAATGCTACTCTTGTTTGTTAACATGGATAAATGCAGCTGTTCAGCCAGATCTCAGGTGTGCCGTGAGGGATGGGAAGAGTGCTACCTCGAACTCCAAATTGGGGTCCTAAAGGGTTTATTTCCTTTCAGTTGCGGGAAGTTAGAGCCGAATACAAAAGGAAAATAATCCATAGATTGCTGAGCCTGGCCCTGAGTGCTGACCCGAAGGTTACACTTTGCCGAGGCAAAAATAAAAACAGTGTCAAATAAAATCAATCAAAAATAATACACTTGAAATAGTTTAAAATAACCCTGCCAGGGAGGCTTCAATTGGGCTGCAGAAAGCCGCGGCATAATCGAAACCTCAGCAGTCATCATAATAAATCAGTCAATAGCGAGGGGATGTTTTTCACTGCAGAAATGCTTTTGCCTGCTGGGGAACATTTGAGAGAGAGGATGCCAGGCAGGCTAGCCTGAGAAAGGAGTTCTAGAGGAGAGTCGCAGGGGGAGAAGTTTCCTTTCGTTATTGAAGCTGCACATCTGTGTGGTCTTTGAACATAACGCACACAGTGGACATCGGGGGGGGGGGTGCCAGCCAATTTGGGCGTGTGGGTGCATGGCATGTTTCTGAGAGACACTTGTTGGCACAATCGCCTCTCGTCACACTCTCCTACCCCTGAAAGACGGAAAGAGAAGCTTGGCTTCTCTGAGAGATGTGGGTAAAATTCAGATCCAGTAAAATTAAGCCTATATGGATAAGGACATAAGAGTAGCCTGCTAAGTCAGGCCAGATGCCCATTTTGGGAAGCCGCAAGAGCGACTCTCCCCTCCAGCGCTTTCAACTAAGCCACTTCCGCCCTACGGAGGAGGTGGAGTTGTGGACTTCACAGCCCCTCTGCGCAATTGGGGGGATTTCCGGCTGCATAACCCCCTGGTCGGCCAATCGGCTGCTTCAGGGGCGTGGCCTGCCCTATTTAAGGCAGGACGCAGCCGGGGATCTCCCTCTTTTCCCGCCTGCCAGCTGTCCCTGCTTTCCCCACCCTCCCGCCCTATAAGGTTTCCGTTCCTTGACCTTGCTATTGACCTTGGTTGGTTGCCGTTGAGGGGCCTGGTAGGAATTTTTCCACTTGGCAAATTGGCACCAGCCACTTGGTTTTCGCCCACCATCACCTGCCCCACATATTGAAGGGTAGTCCGATAAAGGATTCCGGGGGGCGTGGCCCTGTCCGAAGCCTAGGGGGCGAGGGCCTAAGGCACGCCCCCTAGCGGTGACCCTGGGGGGTTCCTAGTTGATGTGCATCAGCAGGACTCCCCCTACTGGTGGTTAACCCTTCCCAGACTTCAAGCGGGCAGGATGAAGTCAGATATAGTTGGTTAGTGGTGGTGGCCTTTAGTTGGTTAGTGGTGGTGGCCTTTTTTAGCCCATTAACCTTAATAATCGTGTCATGTGTCATTATTTCCACTGGGGGGGGGGACTCGCCATACAAACTGATACTCACCTGTTTTTATCTCAAGCAATGCAGAAAGAGCGGAATGAATGAGGGAGAATGGAGGGAAGGATAGACCAGAGGAGCCTTGGAAGATCGAGTCTCACTAGAAC
Organism: Podarcis bocagei; assembly: GCF_964188305.1. NCBI lineage: Eukaryota > Metazoa > Chordata > Lepidosauria > Squamata > Lacertidae > Podarcis > Podarcis bocagei. The sequence goes on along the minus strand of NC_138136.1, from coordinate 63,562,004 downwards.
AGCCTCTTCCAACCTGTTGCCCTCTAGAAGTTATTTATTTGGAGCCTTCTCCTCAGCCAAAAAAGGCTCCCAGAGCAGCTTATGTACTATCAAAATAAGACAGTCTCCATCCACAGGCTTGCAATCATTTAAAGCATGGCACACAAGGAAAGAGGAGCAGGAAGGAAAGAGGAAAAATCAAAGCTCAGATACTCGTTTCTAAACTTTTGTTCCTGTAATGTCCAGCTGGTCCAGTTCAGAGGCAAGGAGGTGCTTGATGGATCTGGGCTTTCATAAAGCTGATGCAGTGAGTGCTGCTTCCACCAACTAAAGAACAATGACAAGAGAAGTTGATGAACTATGCAGAACTGGCAAAAATGACAGAAAGACTAAGAGAAAAAGACAACAAAGACTTTGAAAAGGATTGGGATCCATTCATACTAGATTTGCAGAAACAAAGAAAGGCAATAGACTTGATGGCAGGATTTAAATGAGCATTCACATTATTAGTATCAGGAAATAATAATAATAATAATTTATTATTTGTACTCCGCCCATCTGGCTGGGTTTCCCCAGCCACTCTGGGCGGCTTCCATAGAAACCAAAAAAACACTAAAATATCACACATTAAAAACTTCCCTGAAGTTTTCTAAAATGTTTAGAAGATAGTGAAATAAGATGATGTAGTTAATTTTATTTTTATGTTTATAGGTTTGATGTTATGTTATCAATAACCTTTTCTGTTGAGAGATAGCAAGGTGGATGAAAATAGAAAAAAACCAGAAACGCAAGTTGGGGGAAGTCTTGGAGGAGAGGAAGGAAGGAAGGAATATATAGTAAATGCTAAGAATTTGAGATGTATATAATGAATGAAAATGAAAAATGAATTTTTAAAAAAAAATTAAAAAGAGAAACGAGTGCTGCTTCCTGTCTCTTCGGCTGAGGCAGTCGGACGCAATGGCTGCCTCTAGTGACAGCTGAGGGGAGAGGAGTGGAACTACAACTCCCATCAGCCCCAGCAAGTGTAGCCCTGACCATAAGAGGCCTGCTGGAGTTCTGAAGTCACCTGGAGCCCACAAGGAGGTGAGGCAGAGACCCTCAGGGTCATCCTGCCATCCGTGGGGACCAAACTCACTCTCCACCGTGTTGCACCGAAGCCTCTCGCCATCGACTGCTTTCCTGTTGGTTTCTCCCTCTTTTTTGTTTCCAGCTCCCTCTTGTAATAACAAATCTCTGGCAATTTCAATGTTGCTGCGGTTGGATGAAGAGGAAAGAACGGGTCGGGATCTGCTTCTAATTGCAAGTGGCTTTTGTGGTTAAAGTGGGGGAAGCAATGTTGTGATAGCCTTCAGAGACAGACGGGAGGAAAGTGCAGACTTCTGAGAACAAGGAAACACACTTAAAGTGTGTGTTGGGGGAGGACATATTGTATACACATGTTCTCACAATCCTACATATTAAACTCCCATGTCACATGCTAAACCAGGAGTGGGAAGGAAGTAGGCTGGGATCCACTGGGTAGATTCCCAAGCGATTCTGCAGCAGATTTGCAAAGAGTTTCTGACTCCCTTAGTTTCACTGCCGCTCCAGATGAAACGTTTATTTAGCATTTGCCCTGATTGGCTTGCAAAAAGCTTATGCAGTTGTCAGACTTTTCCTAGTCCTTCTTGAGCATTTGTTTGTGAGGTGGTTATGCAGACAAATTCCATGCAAGCAAGCATTAGGGAAGGAATTGAAAATAAAACTGCCGATGTCATGATGCCGTTATACAAATCTACAGTGCGACTGCCTTTGGAGTGCTGTGTACGGTTCCGGCTGCCTCGCCTGAAAAAGGATATCATAGCAATGGAGAAAGTTCTGAAAAGAGCCACCAGACTGATCAAAAGGGATGGAGCGACTCCTCCAGGAAGAAAGTTGCAGCATTTGGAATGTTTTAGATTAGAGAAAAGGCAAGCAAGAGGCAGCATGACAGAAGTTTATGAAATTATACATGGCATGGAGAAACATCCACAGAATGTAATCCAGTTTGCACGTACATCATGCGCCTTGTCATAAAATACTACTGCACGATACATTGTTTGCAGCTTCACACCGATTGGAGTCCTGAAGTTCTGAAGATGTGCGCATGCACATGAAAGCTTATACCAAGAACAAACTAAGAGCCTAGGACTTGACGATCAGAAGGTTGGCGGTTCAAATCCCCGCGACGGGATGAGCTCCATTGCTCGGTCCCTGCTCCTGCCCACCTAGCAGTTCGAAAGCACGTCAAAGTGCAAGTAGATAAATAGGTACTGCTCCAGCGGGAAGGTAAACGACATTTCCGTGCACTGCTCTGGTTCGCCAGAAGCGGCTTAGTCCTGCTGGCCACATGACCCAGAAGCTGTACGTCGGCTCCCTCAGCCAATAAAGCGAAATGAGCACTGCAACCCCAGAGTCAGCCACGGCTGGACCTAATGGTCAGGGGTACCTTTACCTTTAAGGTGCTACAGTGGTACCTCAGGTTACATACGCTTCAGGTTACAGACTCTGCTAACCCAGAAGTAGTGCTTCAGGTTAAGAACTTTGCTTCAGGATGAGAACAGAAATCGTGCTCTGGTGGCACGGCAGCAGCAGGAGGCCCCATTAGCTAAAGTGGTGCTTCAGGTTAATAACAGTTTCAGGTTAAGTACGGACCTCCAGAACGAATTAAGTACTTAACCTGAGGTACCACTGTACTCGACATTTTACATATATATATATATATCGACTGCGTCAGACCAACACGGCAACCTACCTGAATCTGGAGTCCTTAAGGCATTCCTAATTCCTCTCTAGCCAAGGTGTAACATGTTTGCATAGGGTAAAGACACCCTGTCTGGTCTGTGTACAAACAGAAATGAATCTGACACTCATGAAGCCATGCTGAGGTGAACAGCTGGTGGAAAAGAGGTGGGAAGTGCATGGGGCAACTTCACTGCACTGCGAGGTGGTCGTGTGAATGTACCCTTAAGCCACAGAAAAGAAAGCTGCATCAGGAGTGGACTTTGGTGTGCAAGGACTGTGCACTCCATTGGGTTTCGGTGCTGAAAGGAAATCCCAAGGCTCAGCACATGCTCAGAGACACCCTGGTCTCTGGTTCTAACAGCATGCTTTTTGCACCTGATCCTGGTTGGTAGATCTTGAGGTTCTAGCAAAAGTGCAAAGTAGACAGAATCATAGAATCATAGAATGATAGAGTTGGAAGAGACCACAAGGGCCATCAAGTCCAACCCCCTGCCAAGCAGGAAACACCATCAGAGCACTCCTGACATATGCTTAAAGACCTCCAAAGAAGGAGACTCCATCACACTCCTTGGCAGCAAATTCCACTGTCAAACAGCTCTTACTGTCAGGAAGTTCTTCCTAATGTTTAGGTGGAATCTTCTTTCTTGTAGTTTGGATCCATTGCTCCGTGTCCGCTTCTCTGGAGCAGCAGAAAACAACCTTTCTCCCTCCTCTATGTGACATCGTTTTATATATTTGAACATGGCTATCATATCACCCCTTAACCTCCTCTTCTCCAGGCTAAACATGCCCAGCTCCCTTAGCCGTTCCTCATAAGGCATCGTTTCCAGGCCTTTGACCATTTTGGTTGCCCTCCTCTGGACACGTTCCAGTTTGTCAGTGTCCTTCTTGAACTGTGGTGCCCAGAACTGGACACAGTACTACAGGTGAGGTCTGACCAGAGCAGAATACAGTGGCACTATTACTTCCCTTGATCTGACAAGCATGACGTCTGCCCACCCCTTGCATTAAAAGAGCCGTCTTCAGAGCACTAAAGTTGCATTAAAAAGCCTTGTCACCCTGGATGGTAGAAAGAAGAACAAAATGATTGCTTCTCCAGACTGTTTAGTCCAAGGAAATGCATTTTGGTTCTCTTTAAACCGCCCCTGAGCTGCACAGTAATTTTATTGGGAACTCTTAAAAAACCTGACCCTGTTAGGAGGGAGGCTGTGATAATTTTATTATTCATTCCTCACCCAAAAAATTACCTCGGGGCATCGTAACTTCCTGCTTGCTTAAAAGAGAACTCTGGAAAATGAGCAGCTGGGTTTTGTTTCCAAATGCGCTCCCAGAACGCCGATTGATGGTCCTGAATCAAAGCTCTACGGCGCCCATTCGTGTCCTTGCACTCCTTGCCTTTGACATCCCTGCTATAAAAAGGCCACATGCATTTTTCTTTCAAACTCTCAGCTTCCGGTGTTATAATCAAACTCTGCCATTTCTTCCTTCTCCGTGATATTTTTGGCCCCAGCGCAGAGGTTGCTGTGGGGTGCAGTGGGTCAATGTCAGTCCCAATGGGCAGCAGCTGGGGAATGTGCAAAGTGACCTCTGCCTTTAACCTGCAAACACACACTGGTGTATTGTCCTGCTTCTTGGATTACCCAGAACAATTCAAGCGTACAAGCCACAACTGGGCCATCTATGCTGTCTGTACCCCTTCAGCAAATTTAGGGTCAATCTAGAGGATCCATAGAGTTGAGAGAGGCATGTTTTTTTCCAGGAGCATAAAGGTGATCGACAAAACTCTAAGGACACCTGTACCTGTTGAAGTCCACTGGATGACAAGCCCATGCTAATGAGGCAAGAATGAATGTAAAATGAATTTGGAACAGTAAAAAACCTGTATCCTGATAGCTGAGATACTAAATATGGTGCTTCTTCTTCTTTGCTGATCAGTCGTAACCAAGTAAGATTGTCTTCCATAAACACGGTTTGAACAATGAGTCCGTAAGTGACTGTGGAGGCCAATTCTGGATCCACACGTCCTTCCACAATGGAGACATTGGTTTTTGGGCAGGAGTTATTAGAAGCAGGTAAGATAGAAGCAGGTAAGGTAAAAGGTAAAGGACCCCTGGACGGTTAAGTCCAGTCAAAGGCGACTATGGAGTTGCGGCACTCATCTCGCTTTCAGGCCGAGGGAGCCGGCATTTGTCCACAGACAGCTTTCCGGGTCATGTGGCCAGCAGGACTAAACTGCTTCTGGCGCAGGAGGATTTGCTGAAACAAATTTGGAAAATGGGATGCAGAAAGGGGTGGTATGGGGAAGTCGGTGAAGTAAGGTTTAAGGGGAAAAAGGATTTGAAATTATACATGTTTGTTTATGTGTTTGTTTGTTTGTTTTGTGTATTGTTTGTGTTCATATAAATTGTGAAAAACCAATAAAAAATTTTATTTAAAAAAAATAAACTGCTTCTGGCGCAACAGAACACTGTGATGTAAACCAGAGCGCACAGAAACACTGTTTACCTTCCCGCCACAGCGGTACCTATTTATCTATTTGCACTGGCATGCTTTCGAACTGCTAGGTTGGCAGGAGCTGGGACAGAGCAATGGGAGCCCATCCTGTCACAGGGATCAACCCTCTGATTGGCAAGCCCAAGAGGCTCAGTGGTTTAGACCACAGCGCCACCTGTTGAAGGAGGAGAGAGGTTGGCTAACCCTCCTGGTGCTGATCTTCCTGGGTGTTCCATGCTACCCTCCACACACAAAAATCACTCTCTTGCATGGCGGCTCTCCTACTTACTTGACGCAGGGTGATGGAAGTGGGGGACGACATCTATATTGCATTGGAGACCATGTATGTGAACGAGCCCTTGACTGCAGAACTGGTGTTCTTGAGCTTTTCAATCGTCTTTTCAGAGCATTCACGACGGACAGCGTTCTGTGCCACAGAAAAGAAGCAAATATGGGATTTAACCAAGAAGCCCAGTGCCTACCAGCACTCCTCCTTATCTGTACAGTGGTACCTCGGGTTACAGACGCTTTAGGTTACATATGCTTCAGGTTACAGACTCCGCTAACCCAGAAATAGTACCTCGGGTTAAGAACTTTGCTTCAGGATGAGAACAGAAATCGCAATGCAGCAGCGGGAGGCCCCATTAGCTAAAGTGGTACCTCAGGTTAAGAACAGTTTCAGGTTAAGAACGGACCTCCGGAACGAATTAAGTTCTTAACCCGAGGTACCACTGTATATCATCTTGGGAATATCACCTTCTGGCTGAGATGCAGCCAGCCTCTCCTGGGACTAGGAAGGACATAGATAGATTTCAGCACCATGGAAAGCAACCACGTCTAATGCCTACAAGTCCTGGGCAGAACAGCTGGGTGGGGATGTATCACTGCAAACTTTACACAAAGGCTCAAACAGATTATTCTAAGACCAGGAAAACGCCTGCTGGTGTACTTTAGGGACAGACTAGGTGTAAGTACGCTGCTTTCAAAATGCCAAGCAGTACTTACCTTGTGTTGTGACATCATGGAGGGCACCGATTTAAGGAAAAGTCAGAGAAACGCATGATGTTAACTCATCACAGCGTAATATAAGCTACTTGGTTCTGCTGGACCAGAGATCTCACATCTGGTGGCCTTCAGAGGTTTGGGACTACAGCTCCCATCAACCCCAGCTAGCATGGCTGTGCTGGCTGAGGCTTATGGGAGTTTAGTCCAAACCATCTGGGCATAAGAACATAAGAGGAGCCTGCTGGATCAGGCCAATGGCCCAGTATCCTGTTCTCACAGTGACCAACTAGATGCCCGTCAGAAACTGGCAAGCAGAAATCTCATCTCTCGCCACCTGTGGCTTCCAGGAACAGGTATTCAGAAGCATTGATGTTGTTTAATCGTTTTGTCGTGTCTGACTTTTCATGACCCCCTAGACCAGAGCACGCCAGGCACTCCTGTCTTCCACTGCCTCCCGCAGTTTGGTCAGGTTTTGCGGCTAGTAGCCACTGATAACAACAGCAGCAACAACAGCAACAACAGCAACAACAACAATTTTTTCAGGTTCATGCCTGCATATGTTTTATGAAATAAAATAAATTAAGCCCACCCAATCTGCACTTCCCAGACCAAAGCGCAACCTGAGGGTCCATCTAGCATCCTGTTCTCATACTGGCCTCCCAGGTGCCCCAGTGGGAAACCAGGATGCAGGACATCAGCCCAACATCACAGCACACCTTTGGAACAGAGCAGTGGCGTAGCGTGGGGGGTGCAGGGTGGGCCGGCCGCACCAGGCGCAACACCTGGGGTTAGGGTCAGGGGGCGCAAATCCACGGGTCAGGGGGCGCAAATCCACAGGTTAGGGGGCGCAAATTACTTGCCTTGCCCCGGGTGCTGACAACCCACGCTACGCCACTGGAACAGAGCTTTCCATCTCAGGAACCGAGATACAGAGGCATTCCAAGCCGGTTTCCGTGGGCACAGAAAAGCCAAAAGCAACAGTATCATTATATCCTGATTTTATTAGGGCTGACAGAGAATCCACGAAGCAGCGGTGAAGCTTTTGAGTTCACCAGAAGTAAAACAGGGGAAATGGAGATTTGGGGGAGAGAAAGGATGTCAGGCATTTGTAGCACAATGCTCTTTTGATTGCAGTGGAACATAAGGAAGGAGACGCCGCCTGCAGTTGTACGCTCTGCAGGAGCAAAGGATGCAGCTGGTGGGGCTGATGAAACTCTAGGGTAGTTCATATAAATAAAAGGCGGACAAAAAGGCTGTTTCCCAACCGAAATTGCTACATTGTTTGTGTCGCAAGAGAGCGGTTGTTCGGGGATGGATAAAACGCTGGATTGATGTGGGCTGTTGTCAGCAGCACTCTTACTCGTAAAAGCCTTTATGGGTCACTCTAAGCACCTGCCTTTGGTATATATGACTGAAGAGGCAGGCTGTAATGGCCCAGAGGAGATAAAAGGGTTCCGAAAGGCCAGCCCTAAATCACTTCTTGTTTTGCTGCTGCTGTTCTGGACTACAAATCCCATCAGCCTCAGTCAGCATCGCTGGGCTGGCTGACAGCAGCCATTGTCGCAAACATCTGGAAGACTCCAAGCTGGCAAAGGCTGCAGTGGCAGCAGTAAGCGGCTCGGAGGACTCGACTGATTAAACTGTATCCTTTTAAATTTAATTAATCCATTCATTCTCTGTTCTGGAGCTCCAGCGCTCCCTTTCTTTTAGAGGTCAAACGCCAAGCCTGAATACATTTTGGAACTGCTGCAAAAGAAAGAAAAACCCTTTTATCTCAGCAAGCATTTATTTAGCAAGCGAAATTGAGCAGAGGTCTGTTTTGTTCACGGTTGTCAGGGGTTCAGAAGCAGAGACGCAGAGAAGGGAGGAGACAGAGAGCGAGGGGGAGGAATACGAAGGAAAGATGAGTGGGGATGACGAACCGAGATCGCCGAGCTTATCCAGTGAGTCCGAGGATTCCCAGAAGGGAGCGCCAGCAGTCAGAGCAAGGGGGGAAAGCAGGGGAACACCCCAGGAAGAAGGGTCCAGAGAGGAATCAGAGAGCAGCAGTTGGAGATCGGGACCCACGTACCCAGACGGGAACAGCGGGGAGAAAGGGGACCAGATATCGGGTTCCGGAGGCTTTCAGAAGGAGGGAGGGCATGAGTCAGGAGTAGTCACGCCCACCTCGGGGAGCGACGAAACAATCAAGAGGAAGGTTGAGAGTTGGGCGCGCGCGCCAAGTTCAAATGTAGCGGAAGCTGGCGCAGTAAGCAGCCCAGAGAGTGAACCAGGTCCCAAAGCCCGCCGCAAGGAGGCGGAAGGGTCAGGGGGGTCCGCGTCAGAAGAGAGTAGGAAAAAGGAGACCCCGGGGGGCAGAAGGACCCAGAGACGGAGGGAAAGGCGCAGGAGGTGGAGCAAGGCTAGGGTATTAAGCTGGTGTGCTAGAGGCGGAGACTCAGACGGGTCTTCGCCGGTCTGACCTAGAAGAAGTAGGGCTGCATATTGCAGTTTGGAAATGGAACCTGTAATCCAATAAAGACTCTTTTAACCTGAACGCTGGCTAACGTGGTCCTATGTGAGCTGGGACTGAGTGGCAGCCCTGACAGTAAGACCCGTCTCTTTTAAGCTTCGGACACCTGATACCTCGCAGCGGAGGCAGAAGCAGCGAGAGGAGGAAATTGGTGTTTGGGAGCGAGCTCACAACGGTTGGCAGAGATGACGGAAGCAGAGAAAATTTCAGCGCTGCAACAGGCAGTGACCCAATTGAACGCGGAGGTACAGGCATCCAAGAAAAGGGAGGAGGATGCGGCAGCCGCCTACAGAGATCTCCACGCCAGGTTTGAAGCATTGGTTAAGCATGGGCAGCCAGGACCCAGACCGGAGGGGGTTGGGTTGGCACGGAGAGCAGGAGGGCTTGTGGCTCACTTCGATGGGAATTTACAACAGTACCCCAATTTTCGAGCAGACGTAATGTGCGCACTGCAACTGCTGGCGAAAGACTTTAGGGATGAGGAAGAGAAAGTGGGGTTTATACTATCCCATTTGCATGGGGATGCTAAAGCGTGGCTACGCAATTTGTGGAGGGATAAAGATCCGGCGCTTCAGAATGCAGATGCCTTTATCAGAGCGATGGATGCGTGCTTTTTATCTACCATTGACGTGGATCTTGCCCGACGGGAGATTCATGGACTGAAACAAGGGAGGGCGAGCGTACGCCAGTATCACGCCCGCTTTTTTGCGCTGGTCAGTGCCTTGGAATGGGACCGGGATTCGCCTCCAGTCAGAGACCTCTTCTGGGAGGGATTAAGCAGTGCTGTTAAAGACGAAATTGCGAGGGGGGAGAGGCCCCGGAGCACGCAGGAGGTGGTCCAAAGGGCGCTGACTGTGGGGGTGAGGCTGGAAGAACGTCCGTGGTGCAGAGACGAAGGACGTGGAGGGCGCGAAGCAGCGAGAAGTTTCTCTTTCGTTCCCAGGGACGCTACGCGTGCGCAATCTACACCTCCGCCAGGAGGGGGAGTGGAACCTATGGAGGTGGGAGGAGCCAGGGCTCAGTCAGCTACCAGAGCCCCTGCACCGGCGGCAGTCAAGACTAAACCTCCTAGAGGGACCAGGAAGTGTTATATATGCGACAGCTCTCAACACTTGGCGAAAGAGTGTCCCCAGAGGAGCTCCAAGCACACTGCAGCCTCCGCAACGGTGAAAGCGGCCACGCAACACAGCGAACACCAGCAGGGAAACGACGATGTCTGGCTGGAGACAGAGGCACTGGGGCCCAGCCAGACGCATCACTGAAGCAGTCCCCAGCGATCTTGCAACCCACAGACCCCCTCCCACCCAAACCAGTAGTGCAACTCACAGCATCTCTCCAGCTGCCCGATGGCGTCACTATCGAAGTCCCGCTTTCTGTGGATTCTGGAAGCAACGCAGACTTTATAGCACAGGATTTTGTGGAGCAGCACGCTATACAGCTATTGCCGGCCACTCTGCCCCTGCAAGTCGTCACAGTGGATGGCAGAGAGTTGCTGGGGGGGCAGGTGGTGAAGCAGACGCCGCCAATGGTGATGCGCCTTGGCAACCACAGGGAAGTCATCAGTTTTAACGTCACACGACTGTCGGACACACCCATTGTGTTGGGCATGAGTTGGCTGGACAGGCACAGTCCGACACTGGCTTGGTACCAGCGACAGCTGATCTTCGGCTCCTCTTACTGCGCAGAACACTGCATCCTGCCCGGACAGGAGGGAGAGGAGGAGGAATCACAACTGCAGTTGGGAACGTTGCAAGCAGTCCCCCACAAATACGCAGACTTTCTGGAGGTCTTCTGCGAGAAGGAGGCAGACAAGTTACCACCGCACAGGCAATATGACTGCAAGATTGACCTCCTACCAGGGGCGACGCTACCGAAAGGGAGGCTGTATTCCATGTCTGAGGATGAACTACAGGAACTCAAACAGTTCATAGATCACAATTTGGAGCGCGGTTTCATCCGGGAGTCCAGGGCAGTAGGGGGCAGTCCTGTTTTCTTTGTGAAGAAGAAGGACACGCCCCAAAAGAGGCTGGTGGTGGATTTTCGCCTCTTGAACAAGATGACCAAGCCCTCTGATTTCCCCATGCCCAGGATTGACGACCTACTGGCGACGGTGCGCAAGGGACGCGTGTTTACCAAGTTGGACCTGCGAGGGGCGTACAATCTCATCCGCATGAGGGAGGGCGATGAGTGGAAGACAGCCATGTTCACGCCTCTGGGCACCTACGAGTACAGAGTGATGCCGTTTGGATTGCAAAACGGTTCTCACTGTTTTCAAGCTTTCATGCATCATGTGTTGGCGGGACTCCTCTACAAGAAGTGCGTCTGCTTTCTGGATGACATCCTGATATTCTCCGAGTCGCAGCAAGCGCATGACCAAGACGTTCGGGAGGTGCTGGAGAGGTTGCAGCAGCATAGACTGTACGCCAAACTGGAGAAGTGCCAGTTCGACACGACGGAGGTGGATTTCTTGGGTTACAAGTTGTCGGACAAGGGGCTAGCCATGGACAGCGCCAAGGTGCGAGCGGTGTTTGATTGGAAGAGCCCGCGCAACCGGAAGGAGGTCCAGCGGTTTGTCGGCTTCGCCAACTTCTATCGCAAGTTTATCAAAGGGTTCGCGATGCAGACGGCGGCTATTACGGACACGCTAAGCTCCAAGAAAAAGAAATTCATCTGGACGGAGCAGGCAGAGCAGTCCTTTCAGGCACTCAAGCGTCTCTTCGCGTCGGAAGAGCAACTGCTGCATATCGACCCCAGCAGACCGATGCGGGTAGAGACAGACGCGTCCGATAGAGCAGTGGGAGCTGTCCTGCTGCAGAGGGACCCACAGGGGGTCTGGAGACTGGGAGCGTTCTACTCCAGAAAGCTCAGCAAGTCGGAGCAGAACTACACCATCTGGGACAGGGAGTTGCTTGCCATTCATGCAGCATTCAAAGCATGGAGGCACTTCCTGATCGGCGCCAAGCACACGGTGCAGGTCTGCACGGACCACAAGAATCTGGAGCACTGGTGCACGGCGAAGTTCCTGAACCAGAGGCAGATACGTTGGGCGGAGTTCTTTGCTGACTTCGATTTCCGAATAGAGTACGTCCCAGGCGACACCAACATCATGGCGGATGCACTGTCCCGAAAACCGCAATACCTCGAAGAGGCGACGCCAGCGGCAGCCATGCACATCTTCGCGCCAACAGCGTGGGCGTGCGCTTCAGCCACAGTAGACCTGGAGGCGGTGCGGCGGGCGCTGCAGGACGACTCATTCGCGCAGGCGAAGATGGCCGAGGTGCACAAGGGCACGGCGAAGAGCGACGAGTTCCAGATACGGGACGGCTTGCTCTTACGTAAAGGGGCCATCTACGTGCCTGGAGATGAACTTCGCGCCAAGGTACTGCAGCAGTTGCACGACGCACCCACGGCCGGGCACTTTGGCACGGAAAAAACGGTGGAATTAGTCGCAAGGGACTTTTGGTGGCCCAGACTGAGAGGGGAAGTCGCGGACTACGTCGCGAGGTGCGACACCTGCCAGAGGGCCAAGCCGGTGCACAAACCACCGGCGGGACTGCTCGAACCGCTGCAAACGCCGTTTGAACCGTGGGAGAGGGTGGCCCTGGACTTTGTCACGGATCTACCCAGCTCGAGAGGCAAGACGGCTGTACTAGTGGTGGTGGACTTGTTCACCAAGATGGCACACTTCATACCGTGTGCGAAGGTGGCCACGGCAGAACAAACAGCCAAACTGTTCATAGATCACGTGTTCAAAGTGCACGGGCTGCCGCGGTCTATACTGTCCGACCGCGGCCGCCAGTTCATCTCGAATTTCTGGCAGAAGCTGATGGGCTTCCTGAACGTCAAAATCAACCTGACATCAGCGAGACACCCGCAGACCAACGGGCAAGCGGAGAGGGTCAATGCCATCATGCAGCAGTACCTGAGATGCTATGCCAATCAACAGCCTGCGACGTGGGTGGATTACCTGCCGCTCGCCGAGTTCGCCTACAACAACACGAAGCACGTGTCCACAGGGGTGACACCGTTCTTCGCCAACAATGGGAGGAATCCCAGAACCTTCCCGGGACTGGACAGAGTGGGGGAAGGGGAACCGCAGACGGCGGACGCTTTCGCGTCTGAGTTGCAGGAGGTCCACGATCAACTCCGACGGCAGCTGGAGCTAGCGAAGCACGCATACAAGGTGCAAGCGGACAAGCACAGGCGGGTTGGCGAAGAGATCCGAGTGGGAGACTGGGTCTGGTTGGCAGCCCACGCAGTGCCGACCAGATCGTTAGCCAAAAAGAAGTTGGGGCACAAGCAACTCGGTCCATACCAAGTCGAAGCGCAGATCAACCCAGTAGCTTTCAGGCTGGTGCTCCCGGAGGGTTCCAGGATGCATCCGGTGTTCCACAGGTCGGTGCTCACTCCCTACAGGACACCTCACAGGTTCCAGGAACCAGGAACAGCACCGAGTCCGTCTCAGGAGCGGTCGGAGGCGGGAAGATTGCCACAGCAGGACCCCATCAACGAAGTCACGGAGATTTTGGACTCCAGATGGGGGGAGGACGGAGTGGAATACCTCCTAGCCAGGGAGGGCACCCGGGCTAGTGCTAATAGCTGGGTGCCAGACTACGCTTTGGAGGAACCCCTGCTCGAGGACGAGTTTCATGCCCTTTTCCCACACAGACCCATGCCAGCAGGCTTCTTCGACGACTGGTTGTTCACGCCCACACTTTCCTCCAGCACGTTCCATGGCTTCGACTCGGACGGGGAGCCCGCACAACGCACACATTCCCCAGAGGGGTCACCGGAGGGTTCGGCGTCCGACACCTCGTATTGGTGGGACGATCGGCCAGAGGAGCAGTGGCGCCGGAGGTGGCTGGAGATGCCAGGTCAAGCGACCGACGCAGAGACTGACATGGACGTGTGCGGGGAGGATCTCGGTTTCGAGCACGGCGGCACTGAAATGGAGGCGGAGCAGCTCAACGTTGACGAACGCGAGGAGGAAGACTCGGAGGTCTTCAGTTGGCGGCCAGCAACGAGGAGCGAACTGTATCCGGCATTCACTCCTGTGATGATGGAGCACCCTGCAACCACCCTTGAAAGTGGGGAGGGGGGAAGGGGGGGCTTCGAGGGGGGGATGGATGTCAGGGGTTCAGAAGCAGAGACGCAGAGAAGGGAGGAGACAGAGAGCGAGGGGGAGGAATACGAAGGAAAGATGAGTGGGGATGACGAACCGAGATCGCCGAGCTTATCCAGTGAGTCCGAGGATTCCCAGAAGGGAGCGCCAGCAGTCAGAGCAAGGGGGGAAAGCAGGGGAACACCCCAGGAAGAAGGGTCCAGAGAGGAATCAGAGAGCAGCAGTTGGAGATCGGGACCCACGTACCCAGACGGGAACAGCGGGGAGAAAGGGGACCAGATATCGGGTTCCGGAGGCTTTCAGAAGGAGGGAGGGCATGAGTCAGGAGTAGTCACGCCCACCTCGGGGAGCGACGAAACGATCAAGAGGAAGGTTGAGAGTTGGGCGCGCGCGCCAAGTTCAAATGTAGCGGAAGCTGGCGCAGTAAGCAGCCCAGAGAGTGAACCAGGTCCCAAAGCCCGCCGCAAGGAGGCGGAAGGGTCAGGGGGGTCCGCGTCAGAAGAGAGTAGGAAAAAGGAGACCCCGGGGGGCAGAAGGACCCAGAGACGGAGGGAAAGGCGCAGGAGGTGGAGCAAGGCTAGGGTATTAAGCTGGTGTGCTAGAGGCGGAGACTCAGACGGGTCTTCGCCGGTCTGACCTAGAAGAAGTAGGGCTGCATATTGCAGTTTGGAAATGGAACCTGTAATCCAATAAAGACTCTTTTAACCTGAACGCTGGCTAACGTGGTCCTATGTGAGCTGGGACTGAGTGGCAGCCCTGACAACGGTGATTTAGAAAAGGCTCTTTTCCACATTGCTGCCTGTGACCAAAATGGATTTCTTTTTTTCCCTTTTTAATTTTTTTTTAATTTTAATTTTATAAACATATAAAACACATATACATTTGCACATTACACATACACAACACACTACCTAGTTTTCATAAGATAAAACATACCTACATTACTCTATATAATACCTGCCTACGCTGTACATATCAACATACCTACACACCTACCCGACACCAAGTGACTTGACTTCCAGCCATTCTTATTACACTACTTTATTTTTCCAGCTAGCTTAAACGCATTTCATTATTTCTTTAATCTCTTCTTCGATCTTGACTTTACTCTCCTTTCGCTCTAAACATTTTCTGGATTCACTCAGTATCTGTCAAAAATTCTCCTTTTTCCACATAAATTTTGATGTATTCCTTAAAGATAGCCCACTCCTTATTCACTTTTTGTACCATATCTCCTCTTATCCTCCCTGTTAGTTCAGCAATATGGAAGTATTCCATCATTTTAGATAAAGCCACTTCCGACGTAGAAGGAAGTGGGGTTGCGGACTTCACCCTCCCACCATGCGCACAGGGGCTGGTTCTCAGCCTCCTCGCGATTGAGGGAATCCCAATCGCATCATCCCCTGGCCAGCTATGGACCTTGGTTGGTCGCCGTTAAGGGGCCTGGTAGGAATTTTTCCACTTGGCAAATTGGCACCAGCCACTTGGTTTTTCGCCTACCTCGTAGCAAATTGTCACAATTTCCTTGGTATTGGCGGTTAGGCATTGGTATTGCTCTGTAGATGGAAGAGGGGAGGAAGCGCCATCACCTGCCCCACATATTGAAGGGTAGTCCAATAAAGGATTCTGGGGGGTGTGGCCCTGTCCGAAGCCTGGGGAGGCGAGGGCCTAAGACACGCCCCCTATCGGTGACCCCGGGGGAGTTCCTAGTTGATGTGCATCAGCAGGACTCCCCCTACTGGTGGTTAACCCTTCCCGGACTTCAAGCGGATGGGCTGAAGCCGGATATAGTCAGTTAGGACCAATGCCTAAGCCAATACCGCTCATCAACTGTAACCAATAAAGTTGTGGCCATATTTAGCCCATTAACCTTAAATATCTGTGTCATGTGTCATTATTTCCACTGGGGGGAGGCGGGAACTCGCCACACAACCAGTCTGTTTTAGTTGGGATGCTGACCACAATGGATTTCAACTGGCCACAGGCCCCCAATGTGTCTTGAAATGACCTCATGGAGTCATAAAATCATAGGATTGTAGAGGTGGGAAGGGTTTCCAAGGGTCAACTAGTCCAGCTTCCTCTGGATTTCATCTTTTTCCTCTACCCAGCCATGGAGAGGTCCCAGCGAGGAACATTTTTGTGGGTGAGGCCCAGCAGGAAGATAGCCAGATGCACATGGAAGATGGAGCAAGCTGGTTTTCTGCAGCTCCGGAAGGTAGGACCCAAACCGATGGATTCCAATGACAAGGAAGGAGTTTCTGACTAAACATCAGGGAGAACTTTCTGATGGAAGGTGCCGTTCAACAGTGGACTCCCACAAGAGGTGGTGGGCTGTCCGCCCTTGGAGGTTTTTCAGCAGAAGATGGATGGCCATCTGTCATGGAGGCTTCAGCTGAGATGCCTGCATTGCAGGGGGTTGGACTGTTAGAATTCCTGCTCCATGATTGCAGTCATGGGATTGTTGTCTATGACATGACGGTGTTTGTTTTGACTCCACAGAGTAGGAAGTGACAGAAACAGAATGTTTGTGTTGCTGTGTTCCATGAAGTGGGACTATTGTCCTTTGTTCTTTTTCTCTTTGCTGCTAGAGAGAGAGGGAGCCGTGTTGCAGTGCTCCGTGTGTGTTTATATGTAAATAAAGTAGAACAGCCAAAATGCTGAGTTGCTGAGGTCTGTTATGCAAACTGTGAACACTCTGCGGATCCCTAAGTGTGCCGGTGTCTGTTGGCATCGGTCACTGTGATGTTCGGGCAGAAGAAAGCTTATGAAGTTCCTGAACGATTGACCAGGAGGGAGAGAACATGCCTGTTGGGCATGTGTCTCTGTCAGGGTCCTTCTCGAGTGTAAGCTGAACTCCTGACATGGATTGGATGATCCTCAGGGCCCTTCCACCTCTGCAATTCTATTACTGCATTATCTACCTGCAAAGAGGCAGAGCTCAGCTGGAGTACGTATTCTGGTTCCTGCCCTGCCCCTCTGTAGTGATAAGCCTTGCTCCAGCACAATTATTCATTTATTCATTTCATTTCATAAAATTTACATTCCTCTTGGTTGTTGTTGTTGTTGTTATTTAAAAAAGCAGTTTCCAAAAATGGTAAAACAGTAAAAATATCAATAAGAAAAATTACTAAGCATGATTTAAGAGTTTTGGAAAAAAAATAAATGGCAATAGATTTTAAAAAACAGATTAAAGCTAGCATCAACTTTTGAACTGTCAGGGCAGGCTCGTCTAAGCAAAATGTTTTTTTAGCAGCTGCCGAAAAGAGTGCAGTGGTATCAATTGGCAGGGAGTTCCAAAGTGTAGGTGCTGCTGCATTAAAAGATAAGGCTTCTTGGAATGAGTATTACGTGGCATCTGCAACGGGGACAGTTCCACAGGATGAAGAAGTTGAGTGGGCATGTATGGGGTAAGACGATTTAATTGATTACCGCCCCTAAAAAATAAATAGACTGAGCCACTTCTGTGTGATCACTGGGCAACCCAGAAGCAGAGAGTGTTCTGGAGAGAGGCAGGGAAGCAATGGCTTCCTGGTGCTCACAGATGAAGGCTGCACCCCAGTTGACAGCGCCATAGCTGTCAACTTTTCCCTTTTCTTGTGAGGAATCCAATCGGAATAAGGGAATTTCCCTTACAAAGGGGGGGGGAGTTGACAGCTATGGTCAGCGCCTGCACCCAGGGCTACATGAATGATGCATGAGCAAAGGCTGTTTCAACCTCACCACCTTTGGAGCACCTGAGTGGTAAACCTGATACATCCATCAAATCCACAACCTCATCTCTTCAGGGCCCTTGATAGCAACCGCTGCGAGGAAGGGGGCTTCTCATCCAAGTCAAAGGTCCACTGATCTGTCAGTCACAGTGGGCCCTGTCTGCCTTTGATCCCAATCCAGTGCGCTCAGCAGGCTTCTTGCCATTTGATGGATCGTGACCAAGCGTGGAAAGGTTAACCCCCTGCAACCGGCAGGCAGGCAGCTGCTGCCCTCGCTGCTTCCTGCTCTACAAATCACGAAGCACAGAGTCTGGGAAAGGTTATGCTGCGTGGAGCCTCAGAACACAGCCCTTTTTTGCATCCCATGTATATTTCATGGCTGCTCAGAGCAGGAGTCTGCCTTGACATGCCCTGCATCGACAATGGGCAGCCCTCAGAGTTCAGGTAGCCACAGGCAGGCACTTCTCTCTCTCTTCAAACAACAACAAAAAGAGAGTTAATGCAATTCTAGGCTGCATCAACAGAAGTCTAGTGTCCAGATCAAAGGAAGTCATAATCCCACTCTCTTCTGCCTTGGTCAGGCCACACCTGGAATAACGTGTCCAATTCTGGGCACCGCAATTTAAGAAGGAAGTTGACAAGCTGGAAGGTGTGCAGAGGAGGGCAACCAAGATGATCAAGGGCCTGTAGATGAATGGTGGAAGAAGCTGGGTCTGTTTAGCCTGGAAAAGAGGAGACTGAGAGGAGATATGATGTTGTTGTTTAGTCGTTTAGTTGTGTCCGACTCTTCGTGACCCCCTGGACCAGAGCATGCCAGGCACTCCTGTCTTCCACTGCCTCCCGCAGTTTGGTCAAACTCATGCTGGGAGCTTCGAGAACACTGTCCCACCATCTGGTCCTCTGTCGTCCCCTTCTCCTTGTGTCCTCCATCTTTCCCAACATCAGGGTCTTTTCCAGGGAGTCTTCTCTTCTCATGAGGTGGCCAAAGTCTTGGAGCCTCAGCTTCAATATAATAGCCATCTTCAGATATCTTAAGGGCTTTCCCATGAAAGAGGGAACAAGCTTGTTTTCTCCTGCTCTGGAGGGTAGAATTCGAACCAGTGGATTCAAGTGAAAAGAAAGGAGATTCTGATTAAACATTAGGAAGACCTTTCTGATGGCAAGAACTATTTGAGACTGGAACAGACTCCCTTGGTGGTGGACTCTCCTTCACGGGTGGTTTTTAAGCAGGGATTGGATGTCCATTTGCCAGAGATTATTTAGTTGCAAATCCCGTGTCACAGGGCATTGGACTAGAAACCAGGCATGTCCAACCAGTAGATCACGATCTACCGGTAGATCCCCAGCTAATCCTGGTAGATCGTGGGACTCTTATCAATCGTGGGATTAAATAAAGTTTACCAAAAGTTAACAAATAAAAGCTGAAGAACTCTGGGCAATCCTACCCAAAAAAAGCTCAACAGCTCTGGGCTCAACAACTCTGGGCAATCCACCTTCCAATGACAATAGGTACATCACGGCCTCTGTCTCTTGGGAGTTGGATGTGCCTGGATTAGATGACCCTGAGGGTACCTTCCAAGTCTACAGTTTGAGGATTCAATAACCCTCCATCCATGCTGCCTTGATAGGCAGCGAGGAGACACAGACATATGCACCAATTTTGAGATGCAGTTGTTGACTCTACACTAGTCTGTGGTAGCATCCTAGGGGGGGTTGGGATTTCCTTGGGGAGCACTAAGAGCCAAGGGGCAGCAGGGGGCGCGGGAGCTGTCAGTGGCTTTTTGTGAAAAAGCTTTGAGGCTTTGTTACAATCAAGTGGTATATAAATTTTATGAAATAAAACAAATAAAGACTATTGGGCTCTGGAAAGCTGTTATCACTAGATCAAGTTCATCCATTTTGTTGAATTAATAAAGCTAACTTGTTTTGATTGGATTGTGAAAAAATGCATCATTAATTGTTACTGTTTTGAATTATACTGCGATATTATCTTCCTTGTGCAAACTGCTATTCTGAATTATGCTTTCTTTTATATATATATAATTTTTCTATAATTTTCTGTTTTACAATTTAAAATACTCATTTTACATACTTAAGATATCAATGACTTCCCTTCTTCTCTTTCCATGGTTCATTCTACATATCATAAATCCCTGCATATTTTACAAAAACTGTACCATTCAGTATTCCATTGTTGCATCCATCGAAAACTTGTTTACACTGTTGAATTGGTCTTAATGCCACCAGTGTTTTCAGCTGTACACAATTATTTCCCATAGGTTCATTAAACGTTTCCAGTCTTCTTTAATTGTGCTTTCTATTGGGTAGGGAAGGTGGTACAGTCAAACCTTGGCTGTCGAACATAATCCATTCTGGAGGACCGTTCAGCTTCCAAGTGTGCTGGTCCCGGGGGTAAGGTACCGTGAGTGTAGCAGAGTCCACACGAAGCGGGGCGAGGTCCGATGCAGAGAGACGGGCGGGGAACAGGAACGCTGGAACAGAAGGCTGAGCAGGTAACGGGAACACCGGATGGTCGGGAACAGGAGGCCGAGCAGGGAACAGGAGTACTGGAATAGTCAGGAACAGGAAGCCGAGCAGGGAACAGGAGTACCGGTTAGTCAGGAACAGGAGGCCGAGCAAGGATCAGGATCACAGGAAGGTCCGAAGCCAACAACGACGTTGCTCCCGCAACCTGGGGCCGGGATGAGTGGGCTTTTATCCTCTTCTAAGGTCAGGGGCGGTCCCGACCCCCAGGAGCCCCGCCTACTCTGGCCTTAAGGCGAGCACTCCTCCTGGGGGCAACTAGTTCCCTTCGCCTCTCTGCCCTAAGCCTCTGCAGATCAGGAGAGGCCGAAGGGTTACTGGGCCCTGGAGGAGGCTCACTTGTGGCCACTGAGTCATCAGGCTCCTCTGGGGCCAGGAGAACTTCACCTGGGGCCAGCTCCTGCTGCACTGCCACAGGTGCAAGCTCTTCAGCCTCTAGGCCTTGCCCCAGTTCGGCCGGCCCTGGGGGCGGGGACTCCTGTGCAGGCTGGGATTCCTCTGTTTCATCCTCCGAATCGGAATCCCAGGCCATCACACCAAGGATCAAAGGGTGGTCGGAAGAGTCAATGGAGAAAAAAGAAATAAATTTCCCAGAAGCCATTTGGCTTCCGAAAATCATTCGAAAACCGGAGCAGTTACTTCCGGGTTTTCAGCATTCGGGAGCCGAAATGGAGGTGTTCAGGACATAGCTGTCAACTTACAGATTTGAAAATAAGGGACCAGCAGCCTCGAAAATAAGGGATCAGCAGCCAAAATAAGGTATTTTCCAAGCACAGGTATGTTCAACTTCTGAGCCCCTCCAAGCCAAAGACAGAAAACCCAGCCAGCAGCCAAACAAAGCCTCAAGCGGTGGTTCCCACAGCGCAGCAACCCGGCAAAGGGGATGCAGCAAGGAAAACCACCATCACCTCTCCGCTGGGAAGCGCTGAGCAAAGGCAAGTCCCCAGGCAATGCGGCCAATTTGATCGGCACAAGGCATGCAAGCGCCACCCCCCAGTCATTCTTAGACTCATTATTGGGTGAGCAACACAGCCAAGCAACACAGTTGGAGCCTCCCTCCTCCCTGGCCGGCAGGGAGAGAGGGAGAGGAGCTGCTTCCTTTGAAACCCAGGAAATTTAAGGGACATCATCAATAAGGGACAGCAGCGGGACACAGCGCTGGGATAAGGGACTTTCCCGCCAAATAAGGGACGGTTGACAGCTATGGTTCAGGAGCCAAGGTTGGACTGTACCAGGGATGAGTTGATGGAACCACATGGGGTGTGGCCAGCAAAAAAAATGAGAGTTCCTGTCCTAGGAAAGCACCTTTCAAAGGAATTTGAAGAAGCAACTAAATACCAGGAAGAACTTTTTGACAGAGCTGTTCGACAGTGGAATGGGCTCCCTCGCAAGGTGGTGGGCTCTTCTTCACTGGGGGGCTTTTAAACAGAGGTTGGATGGGCACATGTCAGGGATCCTTCAGCTGCATTGCTGTGGGTTGGACTAGATGAGCTTTGGAGATCCCTTTGAACTCTACCATTCTTTTATTCTGACTCTCCCCATTCTTTGTGTTTGTTCCCCCTGCTCAAGTAACCCAGCCTCGCGCCCCACGCCTACGTTTCCTGATTTGTAATTCAGAGCTAATGATATTTATACGGACGGCGAAGCAAAACCAAACACTTCCGAGCAACCTCGGCTAAGTGTCTCCCCCACGGGTTAGCAGCTGTCTGATATTCAAGCGCTGGGTAATTAGCGACTGCCAAATTGCTCTCGGAAGCAAACAGGGGAGGCCTTGCTTTTGGAAGAGGGAGGCCGTTACATGCTACGCTGGTCCTTCTTCCCTCGGTTTACCGCGCCAAGCGCTGGGCAACCCCCGGGGTCAGTCGGATAGGTGCCTTTCCTGCCCACCTTAACTCTTTCCTCCAGACGTTTCCCTCGCCTGGCCTGTGTTTCTGCCCAGCGAGGGAACTAATTGTACCAATTACACCACATCCACACACTGCCTTTGTTGGAGAAGGCTTGTTGCCGTTCCTGCCTTGCAATTTGGGCCTCAGCGAGACAGGTAGCATTTATCTAGGCCAGCTCTCGTGACGAGCACCCTGACAGCTCGCACAAAGGAGAGGCGTCTGACAGCCACGCTCACCATGGCAACCGGGAAAGCTTGCCAACCCATCGGGCGCCGTGAGAATCCTCGGAGAGGCAGCTGCGGACACCAACTTCCCAAATATTTCTGCAGCAGCACCTCTGCCCCAAAGAAAGGGGGCTATTTACGCGGCGGTGGCAGCTGGCGCCCATTGAGACTGGTAGGGCAGGAAGCAGGGAGCCTGACAGTAGGGGGAGCTAGAGAGCCAACGACAGGTGCATCCAGTACCTTCCAGTTTCGCTCTCTGTCTCCTCTCTGAGTTCCGCAATGGCAAGACGGAGGCTAAGGTGGTGCAGGAGAGTGACAGGCAATGATGGCCACCAATCTGGATAGCCCAGCGTCCTGTTCTCACAGTGGCTAGCCAGATGCCTCTAGAAAGTCTGCAAGCAGGATCTAAAAAGAATTATAATAATATAATGATTTATTATTTGTACCCCATCCATCTGGCTGGGTCTCCCCAGCCACTCTGGGCAGCTTCCAACAAAGATTAAAAATACATTAAAATGTCACACATTAAAAACTTCCCTGAACAGGGCTGCCTTCAGATGTCTTCTAAAAGTCAGATAGTTGCTTATTTCCTGACATCTGATGGGAGGCCGTTCCACAGGGTGGGCGCCACCACCGAGAAGGCCCTCTGCCTGGTTCCCTGTAACCTCACTTCTCGCAATGAGGGAACCGCCAGAAGGCGCTCAGAGCTGGACCTCAGTGTCCGGGTAGAACGATGGGGGTGGAGATGCTCCTTCAGATATACTGGTCCGAGGCCGTTTAGGGCTTTAAAGGTCAGCACCAACACTTTGAATTGTGCTCAGAAACGTACTGGGAGCCAATGTAGGTCTTTCAAGACCGGTGTTATGCGGTCTCTGCGGCCACTCCCAGTCACCAGTCTAGCTGCCGCATTCTGGATTAGTTGTTGTTTCTGGGTCACCTTCAAAGGTAGCCCCACGTAGAGCGCATAGCAGTAGTCCAAGCGGGAGATAACCAGAGCATACACCACTCTGGCTTCTCCCCTCCTGTGGTTTCCAGCAACTGGAATTCAGAAGCATTGCTGCCTCCATATGTGGCTGCAGAGCAGAGCGCCCATCGTTCTGCCCGGACACCAGAGTCCAGCTCCAAGGGCCTTCTGGCGGTTCCCTCCCTGCGAGAAGTGATAATAATAATAATAATAATAATAATAATAATAATAATAATAATAATAAATTTTATTTATATCCCGCCCTCCCCAGCCGAAGCCGGGCTCAGGGCGGCTAACAACAATCAAATAATCAAACAATCAAATAATCCAACATTCTAAAAGCATTTCATTATAAAAATTAATTAAAATCAAATTAATGGCAACCGTTAAGCAAAATTCTCTGCAGGTTGCCAGAGGAGGGAGTCAGGCTGCACCCTGACCCAAAGCCTGGTGGAACAGCTCTGTCTTGCAGGCCCTGCGGAAAGATGTCAGGTCCCGCAGGGCCCTAGTCTCTTGTGACAGAGCGTTCCACCAGATTGGAGCCGCAGCCGAGAAAGCCCTGGCTCTAGTTGAGGCCAGCCTAACCTCTCTGTGACCTGGGACCTTCAGGATGTTTTTATTTGCAGACCGTAGGTTCCTCTGTGGGGCATACCAGGAGAGGCGGTCCCGTAGGTATGAGGGTCCTAGGCCGTATAGGGCTTTAAAGGTTAAAACCAGCACCTTAAACCTGATCCTGTACTCCACCGGGAGCCAGTGCAGCTGGTATAGTACCGGATGAATGTGATCTCGCAGCGAAGACCTCGTAAGGGAGTTTCTGGGTCAGTCTCAAGGGCAACCCCACGTAGAGCAAGTTACAATAATCCAGTCTGGAGGTGACCGTCACGTGGATCATAGTGGCTAGGTCAGGGCGAGAGAGATAAGGGGCCAACTGCTTAGCTTGGCGGAGATGAAAAAATGCCACCTTTTTTATAGCTGTAATCTGCGCCTCCATAGAGAGGGAGGTATCGAAGATTACACCCAAACTCTTAACGGACGGTGCTGGCACTAATTGCACCCCCGCAAGAGATGGGAATTGCCCCCCCCCAATTCCATATCATCCCGTCCCAGCCAGAGGACCTCTGTCTTCGAAGGATTTGACTTCAACCGGCTTCCACGTAACCATCCAGCCACAGCTTACAAACATCTGGTCAGTGTGTCTGGGGCCGAGTCAGGATGGCCATCCATCAACAGATAGAGTTGGGTGTCATCGGCATACTGATGGCAACCCAGCCCAAAACTCCGGACAAGCTGGGCGAGGGGGCGCATAAAGATGTTAAAAAGCATCGGGGCGAGTATCGCACCCTGAGGCACTCCACACACCAAGGAGTGGCGCGATGACAATTCCCCCCCAAGTGCCACCCTCTGTCCCCGACCAGAGAGAAACGAGCGCAGCCATTGAAGGACTGTGCCCTGGATCCCCACGTTGGCAAGGTGGTGGTCCAGGAGTTCATGATCGACCATGTCGAAGGCTGCTGACAAGTCTAGAAGAATCAGCAGCCCCAACCCACCTCGATCCAGCTGCCTGCGGAGATCATCTGTTAGGGCAACCAGAGCCGTCTCAGTCCCATGACCAGCGCGGAAGCCAGACTGGAATGGATCCAGACCCGATGTTTCATCCAGAAACCTACCAAGCTGTTCAGCAACCGCTCTCATACAGGGAACTCTGTTACAGGGAACCAGGCAGAGGGCCTTCTCGGTGGTGGCACCCGCCCTGTGGAACGCCCTCCCACCAGATGTCAAGGAAATAAACAACTATCTGACTTTTAGAAGACATCTGAAGGCAGCCCTGTTTAGGGAAGTTTTTAATGACTGATGTTTTAATGTATTTTTAATCTCTTGTTGGAAGCCGCCCACATGGCCAGGGTATAAGTAATAAATTATTATTATTATTATTATTATTATTATTATTATTATTATTATTATTTATTATTTATTATTATTATTATTTCCTGGGGTCCCCAAACTAAGGCCCACGGGCCGGATAAGGCCAAAGGGACTCATTTATCTGGCCCGTGGCAACCCCCACCACCCGCTGCTGCCACCCGCTCTTACCGGCGCTGCACGGCTGCCCACTTCCAGGTCGGAGGAGCACCAGAAATAGCTTGTGCGCATGCACAGGCATTATTTCCGGTGCACATCTGGGTTGGAGGAGGCCCATGCACATGCGCATAAGCTATTTCCAGTGCTCCTCTGACCTGGAAGTGTGCCGGAAATAGCGTGTGCACACGCGTATGGCCATGCGCTCCCCCGCCCTCCAGCCCACCGCGTGATCGGCGCTGGAGACACCGGCCCAAGGCGCGGTAAGTTTGCCGACTCCTGGTTTAGGAGTTGTAGTCCATGGTTGGGGCTGTTGGGAGTTGCCAAAAATCTAGAGGGCATCAGATTGGGGAAGCCTGGTTTAATGCAACAATTGGGAAACCCGTGTGGCTTCTAAGAAGCTCACAAGAAGAGCATGAAGGCAGTAACCTTCAATGATGGATGCTTTAGTTGAGTTTCCTGCACTTCATGGGGGTTGGACTGGATGACCCTTGGGGTCCCTTCCAACTCTATGAACCAATAACACACTTTTATTATTTGTTTCTTTGTTTAACTGGTATGCCACTTTAAATATCAAGAAATCTCAAAACAGTTCACAGCGAAAAAACATTATTCTATGGAAAATACAAATTTCACTCCAACTGCTAATGATGTACAATAATTGTACATTTTAAATGCCGTGTATGAAATACAAAATTCATCAGAAAACAGCAACAGAACACAGCATTATTACAATATATGTACATATCTTTAAAAATCACATGCACGTTACAAAAAAGCATCTTCACAAGTAATGACACAGCTCAGGAATTCAATCACCGTGCTGTCATTGCCACTCACTCAACAATCAAAATCTCCTTGCTCCTGTCGCATGGCTCCATTCACTCAATTCTCACTTCGGCAAAACACTCAAACATTCAGCAGCCAATAATCATGGAGAATCCCAACAGGTGAGAACCCAAAAAGTCAATCATTTCTTCCCTGTCTCTCACCTGGGGCGATACAGGCACCCGCTTCCCGTCTCTCACCAAGGGAAGTTAAGTCCTTCGCCTTCCACAATCACAGCAAAGAAGCTTGGCAATCAAAATCTCACAGGGAGCATTGCGACAGATCAAACCTTGGCTGCCCAGCATCTGGTATTCAGCAGCATAGTGTTTTTGAACGTGCAGGCTCTGTGGAGTCAGCCACTCTCAGAGCACGGCTGGAATGTGGAATCCTGAATCTTCCAGTCTTCTGCATCACTGGATGTCCACAAGTTCTACAGTTAAGAGAGAGGAAGGAATCCTTCCTCTATCCATTTTCTTCATACCATGCATAACTGTATGAACTTGCATTATGTCGCCTCTTCCTCACCTTCTCTCTAAGCAAAAGAGGCCCAAACGCTGCAACCTTTCCTCACTGGGGAATCACTTCACCCCCCCTGGTGGTCCTTTCCTGAACCTCTTCCAACTCTACTGAAATATACTCGGAGTCAAGAGTGGATTTCATGCTCATAGCGGTGAGGAGGAATGGAAGTTCCCCCAGAATGTCAGCTTTATATACATTATTTACACAATGGGCCCCACATGATTGGCTAATTCCGGGATTCTCCTGTAGGCCAATCAGGTTGCGGATCCACTTCCACCTGGAGCTTGATTGGGTGGCTCCTGTGGATCAATCAGACTGCTGCATTCTGGATCCTATTGTTCTAGGACCAATCAGGCTGCTGCATTCTGGATCCTATTGTTCTAGGACCAATCAGACTGCTGCATTCTGGATCCTATTGTTCTAGGACCAATCAGACTGCTGCGTTCTGGATCCTATTGTTCTAGGGCCAATCAGACTGCTGCATTCTGGATCCTATTCAACTCAGTACATAACATCTACGATATCCTTTTTGAAGTGTGGCGACCAGAACCCTAAACCAGGACTCTAAATGTAGTCACACCACAGATTGGTAATGTCAGGGAACTGACATCGGAGCTAGAGGCGGAGGGAAGGCTCTCAAATGATGCTGGAGAAGGGCCCAGCAGGGAGAGAGGCAGCTCCGCAGATGGGGAAGCAAATCAGCGCAACACCAGAGATATAAAGGGGCTGATGGGGGAATCGGCGAGGGGGCTCCAGGACACTTCACCGGACACCAGCGGGGAGAGCACGGGTCCTCCGCTACCCACGCCCACCCTGCGCAGAAGACTTCCGCGCAGAGAGAGTAGGAGGAGACTGGGTGTCAAACAACTTTTATGTTGGAAAAGATTTAAGAAACGCCCACTGACGGATTCTGCTAGCGACTGAGGCAGCCACGAAGTGAAGGGCTGCCCAGACTGAAAGGTTTAGCAAGGCAACAAAGCCTGGAGAGGCGGCAACTTATGCACGAGCAACCCATACACATTACAGGTAAGATGGCATTTCTGTAAGTAGGCCAGTCAGGAGGGGGTTCTGCAAAGCAAATGACATCGTTTCGTGGTGTTCCATGAGGTTTCCAAGGATGCAGAGATGATTCTGCCTCGGTTCCCAGTTATCTGCCTGCCTTACCTCAGAGAAAGTCAGAGTCCCTTTCACTCCACACAGGGTCGCACCGCAGATTGGTAAGATGGCATTTCTGTAAGTAGGCCAGTCAGAAGGGGGTTCTGCAAACACTCTTCAGGAGGAGAAAAAATATTGGCAGTTTTATTTCCAATTCCTTTCCTATTGCTCCCCTGCATGGAATTTGGCTTTTTCACAGCTGCCGTGTGATAAGAATTTTAAAGTCTTAGATATATAATAAATGTTCCTAAATGTACCAACCAAGCACATACATAGATCAGCACAGGAAGACCAACCTGAAACCATTTTTGATTCCCAAACTGACCAAATGTTTTCTCTGCAAGGTTAAAGGAAAATGGAAAAGCCTCCCCATTGTCTTTTCCTTCACAAATCCTGTCTTAAGGGTATGTCTGTGTATGAATAAAGTGAGCCTGACCTGGCTCAGGAACTAAGTATTTATCATTGCAAAAGACTGGCCAGGCTCCCCAGGCAATCCAATCACGTGAGCACTAACAGGTAACCTGTCAGATGAGATAAACAACGCACTCAGCTTTCTGCTGTAGGTATGATGTATCTGGGGTGGTGGTCTTGGGTTACACTCCTTCTGTGATGTATGTATGATGGGGTGGTCTGGAGCTCCAGGGCAGGGAATTTAAAATGTCTATATAAGGGCTTGCGCGCCATTGTTCTGCGTTCTCTCCTCCCTCCCTTCGTGGGGACCCTGTTGCAACAGATCAATAAAGATCAGGCTTACGAGCTGCTTTGCTTCTCAATATTATTTGGTTGGCCTCTGTTATTTTCTCCTACCAATAGGGAACCCATGTAAGAACTCTATATGGGCTTTTGCATACCCCATAAGGGAAAAAAGGGCAGATTGATTTTGTTTACAACAGCCGCACACTGAGTCAGCTTTTCAGGGTCCCCAGCCCCACCTGCAGATGAACATGAGACCCTCTGGTTGCAAAGAAGATGTTCTCCTCACTGAGCTATGGCCTTTCCCCCAGCACATCTGTGTTGCTCATTCTGTGCATTCAGATTCCCTTCACACACATAATCTCTGTGATTTTAAAACAGAGGTTGGATGGCCACCTGTCATGGATGCTTGAGCTGAGATTCGTGCATTGTAGGGGGTTGGACTGGATGACCCACAGGGTCCCTTCCAACTCTAAGATTCTATAATTCCAAGCAAACAACTTTGACTCTCCATTCTTCCGCCATCTCTCCCCCTTCCTTTCTTTGAGCACAGCTCAACTGCCCAGCAGATCAATGCCTTTTCATGGAACCCCATCATGCTTGTTGGAAGGGCAAGAGAGAAAGTCTGGCTTCTGGTTGCTCCAGGTCTCCAGGAAAGACCAAAAGACACACTGCAGGTGACCGGCTGTTTGCAATAGACCACAGCAGCAATGCCACGCTGAAGCGGCGCAAACCCTCACCAATCGCTTCGACAGCTGCTAGGCATGAATTATTTATCTCCTCTGCGCCGCTACGAGTCTCCCAGGTGAAAATCAGATGATCAGAATAGCAGGGTGAATATTGATACAAGGTTAAAATCAAAACCTGCTTCTGCCAGGTGTTGCAAAGGCCAGCGCAAGAGAGAGGCAGACAGGGCTCAGGGCATCATGCGCATGACCTTTTGTGGGGAGGAAACACACAATCATAGGTACATCAGCTAAAGAAATTTGCAGAAATAGAAGTGAGATCAGCGTTCTGGAAAAAGCCAGGATCCTAAAATTCCAGGTGACCAGATCTAAATTTTACCCCATTCCTGTCCAATCTTCTGCACATTTCAGATGTCTACTAAAAGTCTGGTAGTTGTTTATTTCTTTGACATCTGTTGGGAGGGCGTTCCACAGGGCAGGGGCCACTACTGAGAAGGCCCTCTGCCTGGTTCCCTGTAACCTCACTTCTCGCAATGAGGGAACCGCCAGAAGGCGCTCGGAGCTGGACCTCAGTGTCCGGGTAGAACGATGGGGGTGGAGACGCTCTTTCAGATATACTGGACCGAGGCCGTTTAGGGCTTTAAAGGTCAGCACCAACACTTTGAATTGTGCTCGGAAACGTACTGGGAGCCAATGCAGATCTCTCAGGACAGGTGTTATGTGGTCCCAGCGGCTGCTCCCATTCACCAGTCTAGCTGCCGCATTCTGGATTAATTGCAGTTTCTGGGTCATCTTCAAAGGTAGCCCCACGTAGAGTGCATTGCAGTAGTCCAAGCGGGAGATAACTAGAGCATGCACCACTCTGGCAAGACAGTATGCGGGCAGGTAGGTAAAGGAAATGTTGACTTTTCTTATCCTCTTGCAAAGAGTCTTTAAGCACAACCATGCATGCCAGTGTTATCCTTTGACATCGTCCCACCTGTCCTAAGCCTCGGGACAAGCAAAGACATGTAATATAAAGAGAGTCATTAAGATGCTGAGAAATGTCAGGATCTGTCAGAACGCACCAGTCTGCATGTCCACTGGTGACCATCTCGGTTCACATGGCAATGGGCTTCTCCCGCACAACCATCATAACTCAGGAAGAGGCCTCGAGAGAAATAACTTCCTGTCCGCGGCAGCTGCTGCTCCGCAAAGGACCAACTTTGATCTGGATAAGTCAGCACTTTTGGGCCCTGAAAGTCCTGCTAAATCAAAGGCAAGGCAAGGAGAGAGAGAGAGAGAGCCAAGCAGGGAAATGGCACAATAAACTTCTCGCTGTGAGCAATACTAAAACCACAGCTTGGCAGGGACTGGCGGAGGCCAGGCTGATTCCTTTCTCCTTTATTAAAGCACTCCGGATACAGGTTAACCATCCTTGTTCTGGATTTATTGTTCTCTTTTGGCCCCGCGAGTTCTGAGACGTGCCGAACAGGTTACTGGCATCCTCTGCTCTCGAATCCTTTCTTTGAAAAACTCGTAGCAATATGGGATGTTATTGTCATTGCGGCGATTCTTTTTATCTGTGCTCTAACCGGCAACTCCCTCCCTTTCAGGGCGCAATGTGGTGCTTTATTGCCAGGCATTGTTTCGATCCCTGTAGCTATTTTGGCTTCCCGAAATATCTATGTACAGCTCACTTTCCCTGGAAGCAGCTCAGAGTGGAATCGTCGTACAGCAACAGAACGTAAGAACGTAGGTTTCTGTTGTTGGCACCCGTCTGTCTCGGAGGACAATGGAGGAGTGTGCTTTCAGGGGTTAAGCCAAATTGTCGGAAGGTCGCAGCTCCTGCCGTGGCTGTAGATATCAATTTGGGAGAGACATGTTTTGTTGCAGCTGGGGCAGATGAAGGCGCCCAGTTGTGCTGCTGCAGATGCACATGGCGTTTCTTCTCTATGCACTGCTCCCACTGGCCATTTCTCCTCTGTCACTGCTATGGATGCATGACCTGTCTCCAGGCAGTGCGGTCCTCTGCAAGCAATTGTTAGAATTCCTGTTCATGATTGCAGTCATGGGATTGTTGTCTATGTTTTGACTCCACAGAGTGGGAGACGGAGACAGGATGTTTGTGCTACTGTGTTCCGTGAAGTGGGACTATTGTGCTTTCTTCTTTTTCTCTTTGCTGTCTGATGCTAGAGAGAGAGGGAGCCATGTTGCAGTGCTCCGTGTGTGTTTATATGTAAATAAAGTAGATTAGCCAAAATGCTGAGTTGCTGAGGTTTGTTATGCAACTGCGCAAACTCTTCAGATCTCTAAGTGTGCCTGTGTCGGTTGGCATCGGTCGCTGTGAAGTTCGGGCTGAAGAAAGCTTATGAAGCTCCCGAACGATCGACCAGGAGGGAGAGAACACGCCAGTCGGGCATGTGTCTCTGCCAGGGTCCTACTTGAGAGTAGGCTGAACTCCTGACAGCGATTACCCCACAGCAGGGTTGATGTCAGCATTCATGTCACACTTGCAGACATCTTTTTTCCTTTTTTTAAAAGCATCGTCATTGAAAATTCAAAAAGCACATCATTTCATGTGCACTAAACATAGCGGTGGGGTGAGCTCCCGTTGCTCAGTCCCTGCTCCTGCCAACCTAGCAGTTTGAAAGCACGTCAAAGTGCAAGTAGATAAATAGGTACCGCTCCGGCGGGAAGGTAAACGACGTTTCCGTGCGCTGCTCTGGTTCGCCAGAAGCGGCTTAGTCATGACCTGGAAGCTGTACGCCGGCTCCCTCGGCCAATGAAGCGAGATGAGCACCACAACCCCAGAGTCATCCATGACTGGACCTAATGGTTGGGGGTCTCTTTACCTTTACCTTTTACTACTACTACAGTATTTGGGCATCCGGTTGGCCACTGTGAAGACAGGATGCTGGAGCAGTTGGGCCATTGGCCTGATCCAGCAGCCTTGCCTTTGGTTCTTATAACGTTGGGCTCTCCAGGGTTTCAGGCTGAGAAGCCCACATGAGAATGCAAGGGGGTTGATCATGGAAACTTCTGCATGCAAAGCAGAGCTGTAGCCTTTCCCCAGGTGGTCTCCCAACCAGACAAAGTGGATGGCGAGCAAACAGTTTGTTATGGCAGGGCCTTGTTGTGATTTCTTTGTGGGGTACTCTCAGATAGAGTTGACAGCTGTTAGCCACAATTGCCACATTCCACATTTACTATTGGGGGGCTGGTTTTCTCTGAATACCATTTGCTAGCACAGTCAAACCTCGGCTCCCAAACGGCTCCGTTTTTGAACAATTTGGCTCCCGAACGCCACAAACCCGGAAGTAAATGCTCTGGTTTTCTAACGTTTTTTGGAAGCTGGACGTCCGATGCAACTTCCGCTGAATGGAAAAAGCTTTTGCAACCATCGGGTTGGCCACAGTGAGAACTGGATGCTGGACTAGATCAGCCTTGGGCCTGATCCAGAACGGCTCCTCTTATGTCCTTAAAATTCCAATTTTCTGCACCAAAAAGCCTCTCTCGGTTTGTAACGTCGGTGTACATGTGTCCTTGCATACACATGCATTATGTACATAAAGCACGTTTGTTTGTTTATGGGATTTGTACTCTGCCTTTAACTGGCTGCCAGAGTGGCTGACAAAGAATTAAAATTAGAATGCAAACAGCTGTCCCTGCATGTAAACTGCATCTCCATTTCAAAGAATGCACTACGGTAATCTTGGACCATTTCACCTAGATCAGACATGTCCAACTGGTCGATCGCGATCTACCGGTCAATCATGGGTCATCCGTGGTCGTCCATGGGTCAGCGATCACCCAAGAAAAGAGAACTTTGGGTCCCCCCCCAAAAAAAAGCTCAACAAATTTGGTGAAGGCTCCCCCCAAAAAAGCTATTAAACCATAGCTTTAAGTATACGGACCTTTGTTGGCAGGGTGATGTCTCTGCTTTTCAGGATGCTGTCTAGGTTTGTCATTGCTTTTCTCCCAAGAAGCAGGAGTCTTTGAATTTCGTGGCTGCTGTCACCATCTGCAGTGATCATGGAGCCCAAGAAAGTAAAATCTCTCACTGCCTCCATTTCTTCCCCTTCTATTTGCCAGGAGGTGATGGGCCCAGTGGCCATGATCTTCATTTTTTTGATGTTGAGCTTCAGACCATATTTTGCGCTCTCCTCTCCTCTCCTCTATTTTGCGCTCTCCTCCATGCACAGCTTACCACCAAGTTAAACCCCAGTCTGGGCCAAAATCCTGCCAAATGTTCTGGCAAGAGGGGAGGTGGCACATTCCAGAGCTCGCAATCCCCGTTGTGCCAACACACCCACCTACCCCACTGGTGCCTCACTTGCTGTTCAGATTTTCCCCCTTCACAACCAATCGCTAACAAACCTATAATGAGACAAAATTTGGCCTGTGCTCAAAGAGTATTTTGTTTTAACCTGATAGCAGGCTAACACAATAAAGAATGCCGGGGCAGCTGATCACCACCAAATGTGGGCTCCGGTTTTGTCTTAAAAGCTGCCGAAATCAGCGAGATGAGAGGAAACCCCCAAATGCCTAACATGTGCGAGCTATAAAGGTTCCGAACCCCAAAAGATGACAGTAATGGGGTTTGGCAGGCAGCTCCATTAAGGAGTCAAAGTTTCCAGTCTCGCCCACCTTCTCTGTGGCTGTGGTATAATTCAGTTCTGGATGCAAGGAGACGCAGACACGGAGTCGCACCATGGGCCCATCGAGTCCAATAATATCTGAAAGTGGAATTCCAAAATCTGTGCCAGACATCTCCTGCGCCCCTGAGAGGTGGGATCCTTTAAGTGGCGTTTGTTGCCAGCAGCTGAATCTGCAAACTATGGAGAACGTGGTAGCTCAGTTTCAATCTCTTGTAACCAGTTTCAGTAACCAGTTTCAATCTCTTGAAGAGTCTCCAGATAGGAAATCGCACCTCTCTGAAACCCCAGAAAGCCCACCGACAGCCAAGGCAGACCAGATAATTTCCCCAGCCAGATGCCTGACTCCTGTGGCAATGAGTTCCATAGGGGTTCTTTTTTGGGGGGTTGCTATGAATAAGGTTTTATTTCTTTAATAAACAAAATAAACCAAAGACAAAGGGCATAAAGAAATACTGTTACAGCAGGTTTGGAAGCAGGGTAAGGTTGGACCTTGTCACTGAATTTGTTGTTCCAAAACATTACAAAAAAACCCCACCAATTTTCTCCGTAGCTTTATCACAGTCGCTGTGGACCAAATTTTCTCAATCCATTTAGATATAGTAGGAGATACAGTTTTTTCCAGTGCTTTTTTCTGGGGGGGGGGGAGGAACATTTTGTGAATCTTTGTTCTTTTGTCCATTTCTGTATTTATTTCCCCCCATTCAAATTATAGAATGGTGAGAGTACCCTTCAACATTTTTTTTAGAAAAAAGCACTGTTTCTTTCTTTCGATTTTTAGCTATTAAAAAAGCATTTGGCTGTTCAGAAGGATTGCTGCCTCCAATTGTGAAGAGCGTTGCCAGTCTGACTAGCAGCGCTCTCCTCCTCCATGAAATACCCAATCCTCTTTTAAAACCATCTGGGTTGGTGGCCATCACTGCTTCCTGCGGCAGGGAGTTCCACAGTCTCACCATGTGCTGTGTGAAGATCCCATGACAAACCAGTGAGGACACCTGTGCCGGCCTCAATTTACTCTGCGGGAGCGGACCCAAGCGACGCCTCCTGGCTCAGTTGGTCCCATCCGCCTCCTGTAGGAATGATCGCTGGGTTGTGGAGCACACTTCCACCCGCGGGCAGCCTCAGCTGTCTGCGTGCGTGACCTTGGGGTGCGTAGTACACTCCCCCCAGAGATAAAGCCACAGCTGTCTGAACACCATGCCCTCTATCTAATCTTTGCTCTCTTAGCGGTCTGCCGTGCCCTGTCTGTGACCTTAGTCTCCTTCGTCATACATTGTGCAAGGGGAAAATGACGCGGTGGAAACAGGTGCCAAAATAACTGTGTACCACCCCACGATCTCGGGATTGGAAGATGTGTAAAGTCACAGCCCAAAATGGATCTGACTGGTTTTGCATATTGTGCCAATAAAAGGAGCCTCTGCAGAGCTAGCCGGCAGCTTCCCGGGGCACAGCTCACCGGCATTATAACTCCTGCCTCATGTCCTTCACTTCAACTACTATCCCTAGCCGAGAGCAGAGCAGAGCCAAAAGGTTGTCTTCACTGGCCAGAGATTTCCTACCACCATGTGACGTTGGATTGTGACGTGGACATCAAAAGTAAGAGGAGTTATCTGTCCTGAATCTTCCAGCACTCAACTTCAATTTCTCTATGATTTTTTTTGCTGTTGTTGTTAAATTTAATTTACAGTGGTACCTCTGGTTATGTACTTAATTCGTTCCAGAGGTCTGTTCTTAACCTGAAACTGTTCTTAACCTGAAGCACCACTTTAGCTAATGGGACCTCCTGCTGCCGCCGCACTGCCGGAGCATGATTTCTGTCCTCATCCTGAAGCAAAGTTCTTAACCTGAAGCACTGTTTCTGGGTTAGCAGAGTCTGTAACCTGAAGCGTATGTAACCCAAGGTAGCACTGTATATTCCTCCCCTCAGCTAATGATCTCAGAGCAGGGATTCATGCCACGCATACTTTTATAATCTTTTATCACATTGACTCTGACTCACCTTTTCTCTAAACCAGTGGCTCCCAACCTTTTTTTGGCCATGTCCCACCTAAACACAGTGGGTGGTGCTGTGGTCTAAACCAATGAGCCTCTTGGACTTGCCGATCAGAAGGTCAGTGGTTCGAATCCCCACAACGGGGTGAGCTCCCATTGCTCGGTCCCAGCTCCTGCCAACCTAGCAGTTCGAAAGCACGCCAGCGCAAGTAGATAAATAGGTACCACTGTGGCAGGAAGGTAAACGGCATTTCCGTGCGCTCTGGTTTCCATCACGGTGTCCCGTTGCACCAGAAGCGGTTTAGTCCTGCTGGCCACATGACCCGGAAAGCTGTCTGTGGACAAACACCGGCTCCCTCAGCCTGAAGCGAGATGAGCGCCACAACCCTATTGTCGCCTTTGACTGGACTTAACAATCCAGGGGACCTTTACCTTACCTAAACATCTCTAAAATCCTGGAACCCCCCCCCCCGACCGACATATAATTCTTATTATTCAAAAAGTGAACTCCTTTTCACGTGGAGGAAGCCTAAAAGGCCATTAACTTGGTCTAAACAAGCTTCCAAACAACATGGCATCCACCAAAAAGAAAAAGAAAACAGTGAAAGGACAGTTGAAGTCCGTTGTCACCAGCTGGCCGTGTGTACATTCTGATTTTAATTTTAAAAACGTGCGTGTCACAATATATACTTATATACTGTATGTGAGGCCCCTAGAACAATAAGAAATGCAAAAAAAATAAATCACTGTTAATAACTCATTCCCGAATTGCCCCCCCCCCCTTAAACATCAAATTGCCCCCCTGTGGGAACCACGTTTCTAAACTGAGACGTCCCAAATGCGGCAACTTTTCCTCATCAGGGAGTTGCTTCTCCTTGGTCATTCTGGGTGCCGTATCCTGAACATTTTCCAACTCTTTGTGGTGTGGAGGCCAGCACTGCCCCCTTTGCCCTCTCCTGGCACAGAGAGGATATGCATGGTTCCTCTCTTCTCTTCCAGCACTGGAGCCCCTCGCTGTAACCACTGCATCGCACTGCCTTCCTCCTCCTGCCCACTGCAATCTACATTTTAATAAGCCGCACAGCATGGATTCCAGGCTACTGCAATCTGCAGCAAGCCACTAAAACCTGCCCATAAACCATCTCCAAACTTCCTTGTTATAACTAGCCCTACATTAAGAAGGAGGCTGGGCTTTTTACAGCCGCTCTTTGATTCCGAAATCTACAATGAAATGGATATAAGATACAGCAATGAATCTCGGCTAGGAGACATTTAAACAGAACCGGCATAAACTTTAAAGCCTCTCGCTTTTTTATTTCCCCCTCCCTCCTCTGCACTCTCTATCTCTCTTTAAAAAGTTATTGCTCTTCATCCCACCTCCTTTCCTCTAAAAAGGGACGGCTACCCCCCGCCTGACAATGTCTGTTCTATAAATCCAGGGGAACAAAGCGACGTTCAGATCGGCAAGGCGACGGGCAGAGAACAAAGGCGGATTCTGACAGGAGAGCTTGGGCTTTCATCCCCCCAGGAAAAATTATTAGTAGAGCGCGGAGAATGACATCACTGCTTTCCAGATGTGAATTTCATATTTGGATCGCATAATCGGCAGGCGTCGGAAGGGAGGCGACAGGAGACGAGCACCAAGGTCAGGCCGAGGGAAGGTAACACACACACACACCGGCGTCCTCTGCTGTGGGGGTGCAGACCTGGATCCGACAGGTGGGCTGGATCCTGTCTTCCTTCACCTCACACGGGGCAAGTCTGGCAGGTGATTAGAGCTGCGTACCTGTCAGTCAACTGCCATCACAATGACATCAGCTGACCTGTTTTTCCAGAGCTTTGCAAGCCCCGGGAAGCAGCTGCTCACCGGGCTTTCAAAGCTTCGGCAACCCCGGGCTTTTCACAGGGCTTGGCAGGTGCTGTCAGTCAACTGGTTGGCATTGCTTGCAGCATAACCCTCCCCCCCCCCCCACTTTGGCCCATACACACATACCACAGAAAAACAAGGGCACATCATAGGATTTTCTCCAAAACTCTTCTCTGAAAATTGCCTGAAGGTCAGCAGTCGCAAACCCCAGGAGCCCTTGCAAGATACAGTCATACCTCAAGTTGAATATGCTTCAGGTTGAGCACGTTCGAGTTGCGCTCCACAGCAACCCAGAAGTAACTGAGCGCGTTACTTCTGGGTTTCGCTGCTCGCGCATGCGCAGACACTCAAAATGATGTCATGCGCATGCGTGGAAGCGGCAAAACACGACCTGTGCGCACACAGACGCGCCGTCGTGTCTTGCGTTGGGTTCGGGATGCGAATGGGGCTCCGGAACGGATCCCGTTCACATCCCGAGGTACCACTATACAAGCTTTTCCACCCCACTCCACCCATCCGTCGTAAAAATAGCTGTCAACCTTCCCTTTTTTTTGCGGGAAATTCCCTTATTCCAGCGCCGTTTCCCGCTGCTTCCTGCTGCTATCCCGGATTGTTAGATATCCCGTAGACTGTCCCCGGGACAGGTGAGGCTGCTGATCCCTCATTTTCAAATCTGAAATTTGACAGCTATGGTCGTAAAGACCACTCGTCCTTTGCTAGTGGGCAAGAAAGCCGACAGCCTCACACACAAGTCCCGAAAGCTCTGGAACAAGATGGCCGCCTTCCCAACAAATTAGAACTGCTTAGTTGTTTTTTACCAGCGAAAGAGATAATTTTGCTCTAACGGTGGTTTTAAACTCTTCCATTTACTTAGCGGCGCAGAGAAAAGAGATGAAAATGAGAGCGAATGGTGGGGCCTGCCCCCTCTTCTCCCTAAATGTCTTTTCATCTCCTTCGCCTCCCGGTGTGTTAATAGCTTTCTGCTTTCATGGTGCAGAGAGCTGCGTTTGCTGACCCAGCAACCCAATCTCCTGCTGAAACACCACAGCCCTCGCTGAGGAGGGTTATTAGCACTCCGTGGCAAAAGCAAACAGGCTGATGGGATTTTAATGGGCTCCTAATGGGTCAGCACCACGACTGGCAGCCGCCATGAGGAATAGCTGCACCCAGACCCAAGTCTGCCTCTCCACCTCCTTCCGTTCCTCGTCTGCAACCTGAGAGCTCATCACATCCCCGTTGCACAAAGAGGGAGCCCAACGAGTCTCCATAAGCCTCAGAGGACGTCACTCCTGGAAGTGTGTCATTATTTACAAAGAAATGTTTGATGCTGTGTTGGAAGGAAGGATCGCTGCTACATGGTGGCCCTTGTTTTCATGGGCCCCTTTCCTTGACCTGAAACACCAGGGAAATGTTCCTCTACTGCGTGAGAGCACCAGCAGAGCCCCGCAGGATCAGGCCAGTGGTCCATCTACTCCAGCATCCTTGGAGCCAGTGTGGTGTAGTGGTTAAGAGCGGTAGACTCGTAATCTGGTGAACCGGGTTCGCGTCTCCGCTCCTCCACATGCAGCTGCTGGGTGACCTTAGGCCAGTCACACTTCTCTGAAGTCTCTCAGCCCCACTCACCTCACAGAGTTTTCGTTGTGGAGGAGGAAAGGAAAGGAGATTGTTAGCCGCTTTGAGACTCCTTCGGGTAGTGATAAAGTGGGATATCAAATCCAAACTCTTCTTCCTTTTTTCACAACGGCCAACCACATGTCTCTAGGAAACCCACAGGCAGGACTCAAGCCCAAGAGCTCGCTCAGCTACGGCGGTTGACAGCAACTGGTATTCAGAAGCATTGCTTTCTCCAGCTGCGGAGGCTGTCAGGTGTGCGTGCAGGAGCCAGGCCCTGTGACCAGTAGGACTCTCCAGGACTGGGGCCTTCCTAAGTTTGTTCTGGAGAGGCAAGGTGTGGCCGCACAGGTGAGGCAGATTGGTAACTCACAGCACCTGGTGACAAGAGCTGGGAAGAGATATAAGGTCAGCATTTTCCCTTCAGCTCTTTGCCACAACAACATGTTCCCTGCCCTGCTGCGTTTGACTCCTTGACTCCTTGCTTCTTGATTTCTGGACCCCTGACTCCATGACTCCTTGCTTCTTGATCCCTGGACCCCTGACTCCGTGACTCCTTGCTTCTTGATCCCTGGACCCCTGACTTCATGACTCCTTGCTTCTTGATCCTCGGACCCTTGACTTTGTGACTTCCTTGTTTCCTGAACCTCAGACCCTTGGCTTCTTGACTTCCAGCTCTCTGACCCTCGGACTCTTGGCTTCCTGACTCCTGGCTTCTGGACTCCCATTCCGGCTCCCATCCCACCATGTTGCCCCTGGTCCCAATGTCCCCAGCCAGGACTTCAATCGCCTGTGAGCCTACCGTGACAGAGGCAGACCACAGTCATCAGGGCTAGCAGCCTTGGATAGCCCTCTTCTCCATGAATTGGTCCATTAAATCCATCTAGGTTGGTGGCTATTATTGCTTCCTGAGGCAGTGAGTTCCACAGTTTAACCATACACTGCATGACGAAGGACTTTCTTTTATCTGACCCGAATCTTCCAACTTTCAGCATCGATGGGTGTTCACAAGCGCTAGTATTATGAGAGAGGGAGAAATTCAGACCCTCTGAGTGTCCCTATTTCCCAGGGATAGACCTGGATTTACAGAAGCCATCCCATTTCTGACTTGATCCTGGAATGTCCCGCTTTTCCTTAGGATGTCCCTATTTTCGTCAGAGAAATGTTGGAGGGGACTGAAATCTATCCCCTTTCTTCCCACTGTGCATAATTTTGTACGATTCCCACTGTGCATAATTTTGTACACTTCAATCTTGCTCGCCTTTCCCTAAACTAAAAGTTTCTGAATGCTGCAACTTTTCCACATTGGTGGGGGGGGTCACTCCACATTTGCATGCCCAGACATCCCCACCCCCCACACCGGCCCTCTGGACCACCCAAATTCCATAAATAATGAGACACGACAACTAATGTTTAGGTCAAAATCAAGCCACAACTATTTTGAGCGCAGATGTAAGAGGTTTGGCATAGGCATTGGGTAGAACCAACCACTTCTGGCCCGCCTGCAGGAAGGTCTTAGCTTTGGGGTCAACCGAAAGTGAAAATAGTCCTTGATCCACAACAAAAAGTTGCTGGTTTGCACCTGGGGAGTGTGGGATGTGATAAGGAGCAGTCAAGTACAACATTCCTTGTTTTCCTAGAGTGGACATGCAGGGGAATGTTTGGTCCAGCCAGTCAAAAACTTCCTGTTTCCTCCTGGCTGGGACATACTTCCTTTGCATGTGACTAGAGGTGGGCGTGACCTTACCTGCCCAGGTAACACAGCACACCCTCCCTCTTTGACTTCCTCTTTTCCATCTTCCTTTCGTCGTGTGAACTGCAGTGACTGGGGTAAATCTACATGTATGGGGTAAATCTACATGTATATACTTTGTAACTAAGTCTGCCTTCAGGGATCCAACTGTGAACTAATGATGTGAGTAAACGTCTTTTATATATACCAGGGGTAGGTAAACTAAGACCTGGGGGCCAGATGTGGCCCAATCGCCTTCTCAATCCGGCCCATGGATGGTCCAGGAATCAGTGTGTTTTCACATGATTAGAATGTGTCCTTTTATTTAAAATGCATCTCTGGGTTATTTGTAGGGCATAGGAATTCATTCATCCCCCCCAAAAAATATATATAATCCAGCCCACCACATGTTCTGAGGGACAGTGGACTGGCCCATGGCTGAAAAGGTTTGCTGAACCCTGATATATACTTTACACAAGATTGTGGCGTGTTTAGTCGTTTAAGAGGAATAAAAAGGGAACTTGGAGCTTTCTTGGCAGGGATACTGGAGTGGCTTGCCGGTTCCTGCTCCAGGTGGATCACGTTTTGTCAAAACTCTCCACTATGACCTGTCCATCTTGGGTGGCCCTGCACGGCATAATTCATAGCTTCTCTGAGTTATTCAAGGCAGTGATCCAAACTGCGGGAGGCAGTGGAAGACAGGAGTGCCTGGCGTACTCTGGTCCATGGGGTCACAAAGAGTCGGACACGACTAAATGACTAAACAACAAAAAAAGGGAACTTAGGTAAAGGAAAAGGGATCCCAAATTGTTAGGTCCAGTCATGGCCGAATCTGGGATTGCAGCGCTCATCTCGCCTTAC
Organism: Podarcis bocagei; assembly: GCF_964188305.1. NCBI lineage: Eukaryota > Metazoa > Chordata > Lepidosauria > Squamata > Lacertidae > Podarcis > Podarcis bocagei. Next base: position 63,520,145 of record NC_138136.1, on the reverse strand, counting down.
GGGCCGAGGGAGCCGGCGTACAGCTTCCAGGTCATGTGGCCAGCATGACTAAGCTGCTTCTGGCGAACCAGAGCAGCACATGGAAACGCCGTTTACCTTCCCACCAGAGCGGTACCTATTGATCTACTTGCACTTTGACATGCTCTCGAACTGCTAGGTTGGCAGGAGCCGGGACCGAGCAACGGGAGCTCACCCCATCGTGGGGATTCGAACCGCCGACCTTCTGATCAGCAAGCCCTAGGATCTGTGGTTTAACCCACAGCGCCACCCGCGTCCCAAAAGGGAACTTACCAGGAACCTAATATTGAGAGGCTTAAACAAGCTGCAACCAGCTATCTGCTGTGCATTTAAAAGGGGGATGTTTTTAAAGAAGTAAAACTCTGCTAAGTTATAGAACTTGCTAGAGCAAGTTAAGACGGATATGAATAAACAATATATCCTCTCCTGCCTCCCTGAACATTCCCACAGGGAGTGCTGTGGCCCTAGCCCTGTCGAGACCGAAGCCTCTCCCACTTCTGAGCCCATCCCCTGGGAGTGACCTGTCCCCTCATCCCGTTCGCAATTGGCCAATTGAGCGATCGGGCAGGATCCACTTCCCGGGCAGCAAGCTCAGTCTAGGGACCTCCTTTGCTGCCCGGATAGCAGCCCAAGGGGCCTCATCCATCGGATCGTGGAGGGCGGGTGGAAAGGTGACCAGCAAACAGTGCCCACCAAGAAGGGTTGAGGGGACTTCTCAGGAGCAAGAGCAGTTAGGAAAAGGGCAACCTCGAAGCTGCTCTTGCTCGCTTGGCAGGGAGGGAATTCAACTTCTGTTACAAACGGTTGGCAGAGTAGGATTGAAGAGCCTGCGATAAATGCAATCCTATCATTGCATCTACAAGTCTCATTTATATGGAAGGCTGACCAGCTGGAAACGGGCCTTGTATGTTCTGTTTCTGCCATCCCCTGTGAAAGCAATATGAGTTCCTGAGCCTGATTTAGAAGCAGACCCATTTTTTTTCATGTTTGAATGAAATGCCTGGAGGTTCTGATATCCTAATTAATGATTCCCCGGGGCTGACTCCTGGGCAAGCGTCACTGGATTGCCGCCTAAAGCTACAATCCCATCTGGCCCTGTTTAGGAGCAAATAGCTTTGAACTCCGAGGAGTTTTCTTTGGAGCAGCGTGCGAAAGGTTGGGTTGCATGTGAGGAGAAAATCTCAGCCACTTTGCAACCTTCTCTTATTCTGAAATGGACAGTTTGCGGCAGGTATGGGGTCGGGAACCAGGTTGATGAACCACAACGCCCAACCGCAAGAATGGCCAGTAGCAAGGGATGATGGGAGTCGTAGTTCAGGAAATATCTGGAGGCCCAGAGGTTCCCCACACCTGGCTTATGGGATGTTTAATGGAAAGATCCTGCTTCTAGTGCGCAATGCAACCCCCAGAAAAGCATCCTGAATGGATTTGGGTTGTTTTTCACCATGAGTAATTTTATGGGAAGTATATAAACAAATTTCATGTTGTTTTCTTACATAAAGCAATCCAAGTTCTTAAATTATTATTATTATTACTATTATACCAGTGTGGTATCCCTCCTATGCCACTCACAAGGCAACTTTGTTTTTAATGCATTTGCTAAATAGTTTAAGATTCCAGTCCAATTAATGTTAACTCAGAAGTGAAGCCCAACGAAGCTCAATTGGCCTTACTCCCCAGTAGGTGTGTATAGATCTGTAGCCCAAATCTTATTAAGACTGTATTTCAGAAACATGTGTGGTAATGTTTAAATTAAAACAAGTAAATAGAATAAGAAAAAAAGCATACGTTTTTATAATGTAAACATTCACAGGTAAGAATGGAAGAATTGTCCTCCCTGTCCACAAATTCTGAAATGGACAGAAGAGGGAGAGGAGATGATGAAGAAGAAGATGATGATAAGAATGACAAAGAAGAACAAGAGGAGAAGGAGGAAGAGGAAGAGGAAGAGGAAGAGGAAGAGGAAGAGGAAGAATGATGCTGTAGTGACAATGAAGATGGTGATGAAAACAGAGGAGGAGATGTTAACTTTCTGATTTACTCCTTTCCTTATAATTTAGCTCTTGGTTTCCCCCCATTTCCAAGTCTGCTAATTACATCTGCTATACTGGAACAAGATGTCCTGCATTTATGGTGTTCCTGCAGCCCTGTGTACCCACTCTGTACTTCAAGGGTAGGTCTGGTCACAGAACTGTCAGCAGGGGGATCCCGCTCCTGTAGATCTCAAACAAACACACACACACACCCCACTGGGCAAGTCTATCTGAGAAGAGCCCCTTGTCCTTGCAAGGCTCTGGGTCACGATTTGGGCTCTTCCTCTCCTCCCCTCCTGCTGCCAGAGCCCCAGCCCTTCCATCTGGTGGGGTGCCTATTCAGCACTTACTCGAAATTGCTTTCCCAATTGCGCTGAGCTGTACCTGCTGCAATATTAAAAGGTTATGGAGGTTTTATGGAGGCCTGCCACTGACAGTGCCTATGAATTTCAATGCCATTTGCATCGCAGGCGAGAGAGCCAACGTTATCTCCCAAATCTCTCGCGTCCGCAGGCTCCTGGCACTTTCTTTAAAGCTTCCATGAATCCCCACGAAAAGCAGCTCCCAGTCACGCTTCCACCTGGGAGAAAAGACACTGTGATCTTAAGATCAAGAAATGTCTTGCGGGGTCATTAGCAGACCACTTAGTCCAGTATTGCTGAGCAACAGGAAGCAGCTCTGTACCAAGGTAAAAAGGTAAAGGGACCCCTGACCATTAGGTCCAGTCGTGGCCGACTCAGGGGTTGCGGCGCTCATCTCGCTTTACTGGCCGAGGGAGCCGGCGTACAGCTTCCGGGTCATGTGGCCAGCATGACTAAGCCGCTTCTGGCGAACCAGAGCAGCGCACGGAAACGCCGTTTACCTTCCCACCAGAGTGGTACCTAGTTATCTACTTGCACATTGACGTGCTTTCGAACTGCTAGGTTGGCAGGAGCAGGGACCGAGCAACGGCATTTCCGTGCGCTGCTCTGGTTTGCCAGAAGCGGCTTAGTCATGCTGGCCACATGACCCGGAAGCTGTACGCCGGCTCCCTCGGCCAATAAAGGGAGATGAGTGCCACAACCCCAGAGTCAGTCACGACTGGACCTAATGGTCAGGGGTCCCTTTACCTTTATCATTCAAATTATAGGAGTAAGCCAATCAAAGTTCATATATATATATAACAGAGTGGTAGTGAGGACCGTCAAGCCGTGTGTTCAAAACAGATGTCTAAGAACAGCCTCACAATAGTCCTTCAAAGGTTTCAACGGATGACGTCTCTGTTGGGATTCACAGAATGCTGTGTGAGATCGTAAGTCTGCAGGCTTGAGTTTGCTAGCTGATGCAACTGGCTGATGCAGTCAGCCTGCAATGCTTTCTATGGAAGTGCTGGGTCAGAAAGACTCAGCAGTGATGTGCTGTCAGTTGATTGGCTGTCATGTGTTTAAAAGGGAAAACCTGTCCAGCCGTAATTGGGTGGTGTAGAAGAGTGTGGTCAGAGAGAGAGAGATAGAAAGGTGTTCCTATTTGCCTTAAGGTGCAGCCAGGTACTCTGTTTGACTGTATGAGCTGCTCATGTATTATAGCATCCAGATTATTGTATATATTTGTGTATATGTATACACACACACACACACACACACACACACACACACACACACACACATATATATATATATGTGTGTGTGTGTGTGTGTGTGTGTGTGTGTGTGTGTGTGTGTGTGTGTGTATCACAATAAATATGCTGCACTGCACTGAAGAACCTGGAACTCTGAGCATTTCTGCTAAAACGCTGCGGAGAATTCGTGACAGTCTCAAAAGCCTCAAAAGGACAGTGTATCTGGGATGATACTACTGTTTCGTAATAGTCTTCATCAGCCAATATTTTTCAACAGAATGTGTAAATAAGATTCATGCTGTCTAGTGAGCACTGATCCTTAGCCCACGTGTTGTGTTTGTATTGTTGTGATTGGTTCTTGTTGCAACAAAGGGGTTTGTTTCTGAGTCATGTATCCACAGCAGTGACCAGAGGAGGAATGACGACTGGGAGGAGCACAGAGAGAAGAAATGCCCTGGTGCATCTGAAACAGCAAAACCGGACTCCTTCCTCTGCCCCAGCTGCAACAAAACATGTCTCTCCCTTACCAGTCTCTACAGCCACTGCAAGTGCTATAAGTGCTATAATAAATTATTATTATTATTATATAACTCTACAACGGTTTGATGTCACCCTCAAAGGTGCACTCCTCCATTGTCTCCCGAGAGAGACAGATGCCAATAAAAATAAAAATCAGTCCTCATTTATCTCATATGCATTTCAGCAAATTATGCTTTTTCCTGACGGGAAGAGAGTTAGCATTCTGATTCCTGCTGGCATTTTGAATTGTACCTTTATTAATCATTGTTGTGTGGTTTTGATGTTTGCTCTGCAAGCCTCTTTAGGGGGTTTATACCAGAGGAAGAGAAAGTGGGACACAGATCGATAGAATAAATAAAACAAACTTGTTGGCTTCAAAGAACTTTGTACCTCTTAAAAAAAAACAGTTTGAAAACGAGATACTGCTCTTGGTTGGGAAACTAGATAACTCGTTCCTTTCATTTGGGAGATGAGTGTTTGCTTTTAGAAGACAAAAACTGGGTTGGGCATGTTGCGACGAGGAGATGTTCCGTTCAGTTTGCATTTTAATGCCAACCTCCCTCATTTGCACTTCCTGAAACAATCCATGAACTGAAACACAGTTCTCCTCCGAAATTCACACTTCTCAAGATTTGACAATATCTGGTTCTCCAACCAAAACATGTGATCCCAAATGTGTCTGTCGGGGCAAAAGCGTGAATCAAAATGCACACACGTCTGTGAAAATAACATGCAAGAATGCAGTACATATATTAAGGGGGAAATTGCACACACAAAATGTCTATTGTTGCAAGTTAGGAGGCTCAGTTTGGCTGGTGGCCTGAGTGCCTTCCAAATGGCCAATGGTCTCTAGGAGATGGCTTTGGCTGACTAGTTAAGGACTAAAAAGCTGCAAAGTGCAATAGAACAAAGGCAGTGGCTTCCTTCCACTCCATTAGCTGCTAGGTAAGATCATGCAGGTGGCACTGTCGGTTAAACCACAGAGCCTAGGACTTGCTGATCAGAAGGTCGGCGGTTTGAATACCCGTGATGGGGTGAGCTCCCGTTGCTCGGTCCCTGCTCCTGCCAACCTAGCAGTTCGAAAGCACGTCAAAGTGCAAGTAGATAAATAGGTACCGCTCCGGCGGGAAGGTAAACGGCGTTTCCGTGCGCTGCTCTGGATCGCCAGAAGTGGCTTCGTCATGCTGGCCACATGACCGGGAAGCTGTACACCAGTTCCCACAGCCAATAAAGCGAGATGAGCGCCGCAACCCCAGAGTCAGCCACAACTGGACCTAATGGTCAGGGGTCCCTTTACCTGTGCCTAAGATCATGGCCACTGGTCCCATCACCTCCTGACAAATGGAAGGGAAGGAAATAGTGGCATTGAGGGATTTTACTTTCTTGGGCTCCATGGTCACTGCAGATGGTGACAGCAGTCACAAAATTAAAAGACACCTGCTTCTTGGGAGAAATGCAATGACAAACCTAGACAGCATCTTAAAAAGCAGAGACATCACCTTGCCAACAAAGGTTCGTATAGTTAAAGTTATGGTTTTCCCAGAAGTGATGTATGGAAGTGAGAGATGGACCACAAAGAAGGCTGATCGCCGAAGAATGGATGCTATTGAATTTTGGTGCTGGAGGAGACTCTTGAGAGTCCCATGGACTGCAAGAAGATCAAACCTCTCCATTCTGAAGGAAATCAGCACTGAGTGCTCACTGGAAGGACAGATCCTGAAGCTGAGGCTCCAAGACTTTGGCCACCTCATGAGAAGAGAAGACTCCCTGGAAGTCTTTTTCGAGGACTTCCGGGTTAGCGCCTCCGGCAATGGCGGATTTCCTCTGATCGGGAGGAATCCGCTTCGTGGGAATTAGGGTCTGGACTGCCACGGCGAGGTGGAGACCCACCAAAAACCACAGGCGGGAGAAGCCTGTGGACATGGGATTCGGCTGGCACCTTTTGCGCCTCCCCTACTCGCGGGGAAACCCGGTTTCGGGGATCCGGAGCAACGTGGGGTGAGCGGCGCGGTGCTTTGAATCGACTGCTCTTTTCACGGAGTGAAACCGCATTGCTGTTGCCGGAGAGCGCTGACTTTTTCCTGTGGACAATTGGACTTTAAACAACTACCCGTGAGTAGAACGGAAAATTGGACTATGAAACATCTTAATTTGGCACCGAAGCGGGAAGGTCTAAACAGGAAGTCCGCCTTCCGCTTTTGTAAATAGATTGAAGCAAAGACATTGCAAGCTAAAGTCTGGAAAGTCGTTTGTAAAGGACTAAATTTCCATCAGCTAAAACTACCAAAACCCCCTTGGAAGCAGGAGAAGAGGGGGGAAATCTTAGACTGTTTAAACCTGCAGGAGAGAGAGTAAAGAAAGATAAATTTCCACCGTCTTGAACCTGGGAACGGGGTGTCAGAGACAGACACTTTGGGGAAGTTCATTGACTGTGAATAAAACGTTTTTTGACAGATAGTTAAAAAAGAGAAACATTTTGATTCCAATGTTTCCTTTTGCATTTAAAAGGAACAAAATATCTGAAAAACGAAAGGAATTTTGTTGCTGGATCTGCTTTTAAAAAGACGGATACAAACAGAAATTGTTTCCTCTAGAGGGAGCTTGTGAAACTGTTGTTGGAGTCGATCTGGGGAATTCTACAGCTGTAGAGATTAAAGATCGTGAGAACCAGACATTGACCTTGAACAAGAATGTGCCCAGAAGAAGCCTTAGTGCTTGCTTTTTGCAAGACAAGCGCTTTACTGGAACAGCTACATGAGAAGATGGATTTGATGACTGTTGCAGTTAGCAATTTTGGACAGTGAATATCTATATAGAAACCACTCAGGAACCAACCCAGGAATTTGCTTTGACAGGGCAAGTTGTGCAGAAGACAAAGGAGGAGGTTGTTGCTGAACCTCAAGTAATAGAAATGGAGAGAGCCGCGGCCTTGCAGGAACATAAGTTGTTGTTTCTGACGACTGAACCTGGAGAAAGTCAGATTTGGAGAGATGGAGTACTGTTTGGTTTGGAGATGGGAAGTTGGATAGATCCCCCTATGCAGGGATGTTTTGACTTTTGGGATCTGGTTTTGGGCCAGGGGGAGTTTGGAGTTGTGGGGGCCCTTAACCTTGGAGGGACTTTGAAACATGCCTTCAAATATCTTTTGGATTTCAGTGCTGACTATGAAGAATGGGCTGACCTATCGAGAAGGGATAAAGATATTGTCAAGTTGGAGTCTCCCCGAGATCTACCCCTCAGTGAGAAAGGAAGGAAATTAAGAATAAGATCAGCAGAAGATAAAGTAAAGTGCAGGTATAAACATGAAGAAGACCTGCAGAAGGGACATGGAAAAGACTTAAGAGCCTCGGATAGAAGGTCACCAGGTTGATGGACTAGATGGAAGGGATAGAAAGGTCTGACAAAACCCGAGACCAGGAAGAAGAGACGATGGATGAAGATTGGAAGAAAGTTTAAAAATTCATTTAGAGAATTATTGTAAAATTAATGAGTGTTAGAAAAAATGTTGGAATGAAACTATTTGGCTTTAGTAGAAATGCTATAAGGATGTATGTATAAATAAGTTTTAAGTTTTAAGCTTTAGGGCATTTTGCGGTAAGATAAGGTTAAAATAAATTAAGGTAATTTAATGACAGAATATAGTGAAAGATGGAAAGGATTTGCTGAGATAATTAATAACTAGAATACAAAAAAGGGAGGTGTGAGGAGATCGATGAAACAAGTTAACGAAAGATAAAGATTTGGGAATATTGGATTTCTTTTTAAAAAAATTGTTTGCTTTTGTTTTTGGTTTTGATGTATTGTGTGTTTTGTTTTGTTTTGTTTTTTGTTTTTATTGACTTGTATTGTTTAATTCATTTTTTTGTCTATCTTTTTTCCTTTTTCTTCTCTGTAATTTTAAATTCTCAATAAATATCATTTTTAAAAAAAGAGAGAGAGATTTTACTTTCTTGGGCTCCATGATCACTGCAGATGGTGACAGCAGTCACGAAATTAAAAGACACCTGCTTCTTGGGAGAAAAGCAATGACAAACCTAGACAGCATCTTAAAAAGCAGAGACATCAACTTGCCGACAAAGGTCCATATAATTAAAGCTATGGTTTTCCCAGTAGTGATGTATGGAAGTGAGAGCTGGACCATAAAGAAGGCTAATCGCCGAAGAATTGATGCTTTTGAATTATGGTGCTGGAGGAGACTCTTGAGAGTCCCATGGACTGCAAGAAGATCAAACCGATCCATTCTGAAGGAAATCAGCCCTGAGTGTTCACTGGAAGGACAGATCCTGAAGCTGAGGCTCCAAGACTTTGACCACCTCATGAGAAGAGAAGACTCCTTGGGAAAGACCCTGATGTTGGGAAAGATGGAGGGCACAAGGAGAAGGGGACGACAGAGGACGAGATGGTTGGACAGTGTTCTTGAGGCTACGAACATGAGTTTGACCAAACTGCGGGAGGCAGTGGAAGACAGAAGTGCCTGGCATGCTCTGGTCCAGGGAGTCACAAAGAGTCAGACACGACTAAACAACTAAACAAAGGAGAACGATAGCCAGAATAATGTGAGAGCTGAGCTGGAAGCAGGCTGGAAGCTGGAGACACAGAGACCTGCTTGCTCTGTGCTGGATTCAAAGCTGGTGTCAACTCTGCTGCCTTCGCAGCGCTAGGCAAATCCTTTCCGATTTCCTCAGGCTCTTGATTTCTAACTTCTAGTGCAGCTGCTTTAGTCTGTGGACTTAACTTGCAGTTTTATATATTGCTGCAGCATTTTTAAACTCTTTTCTTATATTGCTGCTTCCTCTTGGAGGTGTGTAAGCTGCCTTGCGACTGAAGGGAAAGGGAGGAAATCTTTAAAAAGGAGACAAATTTTAGGCCATGGCTCTGTCGCCTCAGCATGGATGTTGCTGTCTTGCTGCCCTCCATCCTGATCCCTCCTGGGTGGTGCTGACTCCATCTCCTTCTGCAATCTCAGCGCCTTCCTTTGCAGCAGACCAGATTTCGGTCTTCACCACCAGGGGCTGGCTGGCCACGGCCGCCTTGGCTGATGGGCCGTCCATGTTCTCCTGTCTCTCCAAAGCTGCTCCACTGGCACAGAGATGCCAAGAGCGGCAGGCAGCAAACAAACAAAAAACAAACCCTCCAGCTCTTTGGAGAGCAAAACCAAGACAGATGGGCAAGTCTGGCCTCCGCTGGTGGTTGCAACTTGCCAGCAAGTTTAGAAATCTGAGTGAAAGGCAGGATATGAAAGTCATACAGAGATTTATACCCAGATATGCAGAATGTTGATGTGTGTCTTTTAATCTGTTTTCAGTTTATCGCTGACTTTACATTTTCTTTTGAGTGTTTTAAAGGGATGTTTTTTGACTGTTCTTACTGATAATTTCATTGTCTTCTCCTGACTGTGCCCCCAAATCCCCCAGTAATAAGATCATTAAGTTTGCAGATGATACAACGGTGGTTGGTTTAATCATGGCTGGAGAGGGGGAGGCGGCCTATAGGAAGGAAGTTGAGCAGTTGGGGGAGTGGTTCAGGAAAAACAACTTACTGCTTAACTCAATTGCGCAGTAAAGGCTTCTTTGCAATCCGCACTAGAATGACAACTTTGTCCTGTGAAGCTCTTTGGTTTTTACCCATTCATGTTTGATGGTGGGTTTTCTTCTACTGCACTGGACACAACTTTGGACGCTCTGCAGAGAAGTGGCTTATCGAAGCAGGAAGCAGAACGATATCAAAGTATCTTTGCCTCGCAGCTGCTCCTACAGAAAAACAAAGCAACAAGCCCTTTTGCAAGATGTTTCCCATATGGAAGGTATTTCATCACTGCAGGCAGCCAGCAATGTGAAAAGTACAGCAGTCCACCTGAAAAGGATTTAGGGGTCTTAGCAGACCACAAGCTTAACATGAGTCAACAGTGTGATGCAGTAGCAAAAAATAACAACACCGTAATGCTATTCTAGGCTGCATCAACAGAAGTCGAGTGTCCAGATCAAGGAAGTAATTGTCGTCGTTTAGTCGTGTCCGACTCTTCGTGACCCCATGGACCAGAGCATGCCAGGCCCTCCTGTCTTCCACTGCCTCCCACAGTTTGGTCAAACTCATGCTGGTAGCTTCGAGAACACTGTCCAACCATCTTGTTCTCTGCCTTCCCCTTCTCCTTGTGCCCTCAATCTTTCCCATCATCAGGGTCTTTTCCAGGGAGTCTTCTCTTCTCATGAGGTGGCCAAAGTCTTGGAGCCTCAGCTTCAGGATGTGTCCTTCCAGTGAGCACTCAGGGCTGATTTCCTCCAGAATGGATATGTTTGGTCTTCTTGCAGTCCATGGGACTCTCAAGAGTCTTCTCCAGCACCAGAATTCAAAAGCATCCATTCTTCAGCGATCAGCCTTCTTTATGGTCCTTTATGCTCTCACTTCCATACATCACTACTGGGAAAAACATAGCTTTAACTATACGGACCACTCTATTCTGCCTTGGTCAAATCACACCTGGAATACTGTGTCCAGTTCTGGGCATCATAATTTAAGAAAGATGTTGACAAGCTGGAACATGTGCGGATGAGGGCAACCAAGATGGTCAAAGGTCTGGAAGCCAAGCCTGATGAGGAACGGTTGAGGGAGTTAGGGATGTTTAGTCTGGAGAAGAGGAGGTTGAGAAGAGATATGAGTGTCACCTTCAAATACCTGAAGGGTTGGCCCATGGAAGAGGGAGCAAGCTTTTTTTCTGCTGTTCTGGAGGGCTGGACCCAATCCAATGGATTCAAGTGACAAGGAAGGAGATTCTGACTAAACATCAGGAAGAACTTTCTGAGAGTAAGAGCTGCTTGATCGTGGAACTGACTCCCTTGGAAACTGGACTCTGATTCACGAGAAGCTGGATTCTTTCACTGTGATTCTTGCATTGTAGGAGGCTGGACTAAATGACCCTTAGGGTCCCTTTTAACCCTACAGTTCTACGATTCAATTGTTCTAGTGCCTCTCTATAGCAATCTTCTCCAATCCAGTGCTCTCCAGACCACAAGTCCCATCAGTCCCATCATGCAGTCGAAAACATTTGGAGGGTACCTGGTTGACAAAGTTTTCTATATTCCTCCGCTATCTGCATTCTCCCTTTTGAAATATTGGAGTGTGTGTGTGTGTGTGTGTGTGTGTGTGTGTGTGTGTTGATTAACACTCTAGTTCTAGGGGAAAAACAAGGGTGAACTCTCAGCATCTCTTTCTGAAAAATGGGTCCCCAGTGGGAAATGCCTCTGACTCATTTTGGGTATAGTTGTAATCTTTTCTTGCAAATGTTAATTAAATGATTGATTTACTGAGAGCTTTAACTAACTCTGATAAGCTCACACAATTTTCTGGCCAGTAATTGCATTTTTCTCCAGGGGTTAGCTAAGAAAGTGATGTTGAGGGGCAGAGGGAGGCTTATTCCGCACTAGAAGTTCAGTGAGAGGTTTTTGCCTTTGGGCCTTGAAGAACGCGAGATATGAAGCAAGTTGGACTGTTTTCTAGCACGGCCTTATCTCTATTCTTTCCTCCTCCTTTCATTTTCTCAAACATTAGAAATGGACCGGAAAATGCTTGCAGCAAAAAGAGCAGCCATCTCAATGAGCAGTGGGATTTTGTTTTGTTTTGTTTTTCAAGTCTCTGGCCAGGCATGCCACCATACCTCATGAAGACTCTTTGGTTCACTTCAAACAAATGCACATATCTCCTTCAGGGAAATGCTGTTTGTGGCTATAGGAAGAAAACATGGTTTTGCGAGTTTGTCTGTGGAGCAGATTGGATAGGTAGTGAAAATCAGTGGGCAAGGTCCCATCTCCCATCACCAAATTTGTCAATTTTAGGAGCCCCTGTTCCTACATGCAGTGAAGTTAAGCATGGAAGGAGAGGCTGTTTGACCTTTAAAATATGTCCTTGTGACTTCCTCCCAAAGTTTCCCTCTTCCTCTAGCATAGAAAAAGACCACACATTTGGTAAGTTTAAAATGGTTTACTTACATAGTCTCCAAAGGTCAGATTCATGTGCTTTTCCATACAGCATTCAGAAAGTGTTGCACAGGCAGTAAAACCTGACTTAGTTACAGCGGTGAAAGTTCCTAAATTGTTGTTACAGGAACACAATAATGGCTTGTAAGAGTCATGTGGTCTGAGCCTGGAGCAACCAGCTCAGAACTCTTTGCATGCTGAGCTTCTCAAGTAGCTTGAGGGGAAGAAAGGCCTTCATTGCCTAGTCCCTCTCAAGGTGAACTAAACCTGGCAGGGCAGCTTACTCTATGGTCTTAACCCCTTCATGCATTAATTAGACTTGTGCACGTTGGTGATATGAGGCTGGTTACTGTACACCTACACCCTTGACAGAAGCTTAATACAGGAGGCTGTGATGACCACCAACCTCAACGGCTTTAAAATAGAATTAGACAAATTCATGGAGAAAAGGACTATCAATGGCTACTAGCCCAAATGGATGTGCTTTGTCTTCCTTGGTCAGAGGCAGCAGTGCTTCTGAAAAACCAGTTGCTGGAAAACACAGGTGGGGAGAGTACTCTTGTGCCCGGATCCTGCTTGTGGGTTTGCGACTGTGGGATGTAACATCAATGAAGCAGTCAAATACAACATTTCCTCTTTGCCCAGAGTGGACACGCAGGGGAATGTTGCTCCAGCCAGGAGGACTTCCTGTCACACCTGGTCTGGAGCATCTTCCTCCTGATTGTGACCAGGTAGATGGGCGTGACCCTGGCAGACCCTATAAAAGGACTAGTCACGCAGCCATCTTCCTCTCACTCTTCTTGACTCTCTTGATGCCTTTTGCTGTCTGCTGGCTCTCAGCCAGCAGCACATGGGCTCATCCCTCACAGAGAATGAAGCCACACTTTTCTCTGCAACTGTTAACTACAGGCTAAAGCCTGCCTTCAGGATCATACTGTGATCTTTTAAAAGAAGGCTGTTGTGTCATTATTGTTTTTAAGAGAGAACTAAAGGGGATTTTGGGACGCGGGTGGCGCTGTGGGTTAAACCACAGAGCCTAGGACTTGCCGAGCAGAAGGCCGGTGGTTCGACTCCCCGCGACGGGGTTTGCTCCCATTGCTGGGTCCCTGCTCCTGCCAACCTAGCAGTTCGAAAGCACGTCAAAGTGCAAGTAGATAAATAGGTACCGCTCCGGCGGGAAGGTAAACGGCATTTCTGTGCACTGCTCTGGTTCGCCAGAAGCGGCTTAGTCCTGCTGGCCACATGACCCAGAAGCTGTACGCCGGCTCCCTCGGCCAGTAAAGCGAGATGAGCGCCGCAACCCCACAGTCGGCCATGACTGGACCTAACGGTCGGGGGTCCCTTTACCTTTACCTTTAAAGGGGATTTGCCAGGAACAATCCAATCTGCACAAGCCAGACTGGATCACTCAACTTACATGGTTCTAACGAATCCATCAACTAGCTTCCAGCAATGTGCAAGGGAATGTGCTCTGCTACAATCTCACTATCCTCTCCTAATATCCTCAGCATTCCCACAGCTACAAGAGGCATCTGGTTGGCTATTGCAAGAAGAGGATGTTGGCGGACCATTGACCTGATTTATCTGTCTCTGCTTAAATCAGGGGTCAGCAAGCTTTTTCAGCCATGGGCCGGTCCACCGTCCCTCAGAGCATGTGGGGGGCCGGACTATATTTGGGGGGGGGAGAACAAATTCCTATGCCCCACAAATAACCCAGAGATGCATTTTAAATAAAAGCACACATTCTACTCATGCAAAAACACCAGGCAGGCTCCACAAATAACCCAGAGATGCATTTTAAATCAAAGGACTCATTCTACTCATGTAAAAACACGCTGATTCCCAGATCATCCGCGGGCCGTATTGAGAAGGCGATTGGGCCAAACAACAGCAGCAAGAGTATTGTTAGCCCAGAAATGGAATCAAGAAGGAATCCCGACAAAAGAAGAATGGCAGACAAAATTAATGGACTACGCAGAATTGGATAAAATGACAGGAAGGATTCGAAACCTGCGGGACCAGAGCTTCACAGAAGATTGTAGGAAATATACGAACTATTTGAAGAGCAACTGTAATCAACAAATTACACTAGTAGGACTACATGAAGTTTTGTAAGGAGGAATATATGAAACATTGCAAAGTAGAGAAAGAATAGAGATATTAGTTATGAGATTTGAATGTAATAGTGAAAGTAAGAAATGTAAATTGAGTGAATAGACTGGAAAATTTTCAGATGTGATTGATGGAAGTCAAAAAAAAAATTGTATAAGATATAAAAGTATGTTTAATTATTGTTGAAAATGATATGTTAAAAAAACTAATAAAATTTATTTTTAAAAAGAGAGAGAGAAGGTGATTGGTCCGCATCCGGCCCCGGGGCCCAAGGTTGCCTACCCCTGGCTTATATTCTTACGGCTGTGGAGAAGGTGGGGGGGCTCTCCTTCCTTAGAGGATTTTAAACAGAGGTTGGGGGGCCATCTGTGAGGGATTCTTTCCTGCATTGCCAGCATTTGGGCCCCAATGACCCTTGGGGTCCCTTCCATCTCTGTAGTTCCATGATTCTTAACATACCAACATTAATAGGTGTTGCTTCAAAGCTGTCCATGGGGACTTCTGCTGTGAAAGACACAGCAACAAACAGACCTTGGGGTTCTGTTCAGCTGGCAGTCGGAGTCCTAGCCAAAGGAAATCAGCTGGAAAGGGGGCAAGTTGGGGGTGAAGGCAATGGGTGACATTGAAGCCTTGGTGTCACTGCAGCCAAGAGCTTAGTTCTAAAATAAAACAGCCCTGGATGAGACAGCTGGAGAATGTGGAACAGCAGATATATAGATAGATAAATATTGTCATTGATTCATAGGATACATGACCCCTGACTTGGCTGTCTTGAGTCTGACCTAATGCCAGAAGTTTCTAGTTTAGCCTGTCAGAAGAGCTTACAGGAGATGATGGAAGCCGGAGTTTGTGTCAATACAAGAGGGCCTTTTGTCTGCTGCAATAAAAATTGCTTTAAATTGGAGACACGGTTTGCTAAAAGAGATTATTGTAGGGGTTCCAGGAACTCTGGTGTCCTAGCAGCAGAGCAGTGAAAACCGTAGAGGGGGGAACTGGGGGTGTTCCTGGAAAACCCTGAGCTGTGAGGGGGCAGGTGCAGGAAAGGAGAGGCAGGGCGATCACCTGCTGGTGACAATGGGAAATGGCAGAGAGGTTGCACAAATGGGAGACAGCACTTTCGGACCTGCAGTTTTTAAAAAAGAGGTCGCCTTTTGTGAAGCCCAAAGCCAGTTCTCAACAGCAGGGGCGGCAGGAGGCGGGGGCTAGCAATCTGCCTTGATGCAATTTCATTGCAGAGTTTTAAAAAAAAATCTACAGCAGAATTTAGTGGCGCACGGACACTGTGATCTGAGCCAGAGCTCAGCCTTGGATCACTAAAAGGGAGGTATTAAAATTCATTTGAATTAAAGTGTGTGAGAGAGGCGGGGTGGAGAGAGAGGGAGAGAGAGAGAGGGAGAGAGACTTTGCTAGAACTGTTTCAGGACATTATGAATTATATCTTGCAAGGATAAAGAAGAGTGCAGAGCTGGTGGATTAAATTGCAGAACTGGCCAATCCATTCCCTTCTGCACATGTGTGGCATTGTAAGGAAGCAGGGCAGCTGAGATTGTAGGACAGCCGCCCATGAACACAGGAGCAGTTATTTTATTTTATTTTTGTATTTCATAACAGTTATACACCGTTTGATTGGTGGGGAGGGGGACCCAACCCTCAAAGTGGGTTAAGGCAATGAATTGATCAACAAGAAAAATTAGCAACAATGATTTAAAGCTTCCAGAAAGTTAAAACAACCACAGACTAAAGCTCATGTCTACCTTCTAAACATCTGGGTAAAGTAAAGGTAAAGGGACCCCTGACCATTAGGTCCAGTCGTGGCCAACTCTGGGGTTGCGCGCTGATCTCGCTCTATAGGCCGAGGGAGCCGGCGTACAGCTTCGGGTCATGTGGCCAGCATGACTAAGCCGCTTCTGGCGAAGCAGAGCAGCGCACGGAAAGGCCGTTTACCTTCCCGCCGGAGTGGTACCTATTTATCTACTTGCACTTTGATGTGCTTTCGAACTGCTAGGTTGGCAGGAGCAGAGACCAAGCAACGGGAGCTCACCCCATCGCTGGGATTCGAACCGCCGACCTTCTGATCTGCAAGTCCTAGGCTCTGTGGTTTAACCCACAGCGCCACCCGCGTCCCTAAACATCTGGGTAGGCTTGTCTAAACAAAACTGTTTTTAGCAGATGCTGGAAAAGAGTACAAGGAAGGTGTTTGGTATCAATACGCAGGGAGTTCCAAAGTGCCACACTAAAAGATCGAGTTCTCACAAACACAGAACTCCCTGTTAGGTCGCTGCCAGTTGGTGGCTGAGTGTGCATTTATTGGGTAAGGTGTGGCAAAACACAGAAATAGTCTCCAGGGGCTTCTAGTGAGTGCGTGCTTCTGGTTCTTTTTCCTCTACTCTGCTCATTTTTTCAGATTTTCTATATTCTAATAAACTCCTGTTCCTCCCATTATATTTTACAGCTCTCTCAAAAAGACTATTACACTACAGCAAAATGTTGCATATCAGTGAGGAATCCGCTTCACTGATAATATATCAACGGGCAGAATGCACAGAGAGACAGCCTCAACCAAACGACTTGCACATTAATGATTTCTAAAACGCACAAGTCAAAAAATGTGAAATAAACTCATAACATCAGAGACAGGCTGCGGCTGCAATCCTAACCCTGCTTCCCTGCAAATGAGCCCCATCAAATTCAGTAGGACTTGCTTCCGAGTAGACATGGTTAGGATTGCGGGCTCAGTCAGACTTGAGGTATAAACTGCTGAAATCAAGGGGTCTACTTTGAGCATGAATACACCTGGCTCTAATCCATGGTGGATATATAAAACTCGAAGTTCTCCTCTTTGGAAAATCAGAATCCCTTTTCAGATGCACATTAGGTGTAAAATGGAGGAAGGTGGTAGGAACTGGGCTATAGCCTGGCTCTAACTCTGTGATAGAATCATGTTGTTGTTGTTGAGTCGTTTAGTCGTGTCCGACTCTTCATGACCCCCTGGACCAGAGCACGCCAGACACTCCTGTCTTCCACTGCCTCCCGCAGTTTGGTCAAACTCATGCTGCTAGCTTCAAGAACACTGTCCAACCATCTTGTCCTCTGTCGTCCCCTTCTCCTTGGGCCCTCCATCTTCCCCAACATCAGGGTCTTTTCCAGGGAGTCTTCTCTTCTCATGAGGTGGCCAAAGTATTGGAGTCTCAGCTTCAGGATCTGTCCTTCCAGTGAGCACTCAGGGCTGATTTCCTTCAGAATGGATCGGTTGGATCTTCTTGCAGTCCATGGGACTCTCAAGAGTCTCCTCCAGCACCAGAATTCAAAAGTATCAATTCTTTGGTGATTAGCCTTCTTTATGGTCCAGCTCTCACTTCCATACATCACTACTGGGAAAACCATAGCTTGAACTATATGGGCCTTTGTTGGCAAGGTAGAATCATAGTGTCATAAAATTGCAGAATCAGAAGGGACCCTAAGGGTCATCTAGTCCAACCCCCTGCAATGCAGGAATCTCAACTAAAGCATCCGTGTCAGGTGGCCACCCAACCTCTGCTTAAAAACACCCAACAAAGGAGTCCACAACCTCCCAAGGGAGACCATTCCACTGTCAATTGGCTCTTACTGTCAGAATGTTCTTCATGAAGTTTAGTTGGAATCTCCTTTACTGTAACTTGAATCTATTGGTTTGGGTCCGACCTTCCAGAGCAGGAAAAGACAAGCTTGTTCCCTCTTCCATGTGAGAGCCCTTGAAGTTGTCCTGAGACCCTTCCAATTCTTCAGCTCCTGGGATTTTATTTTATTTTTTTATGAAAATGGCTTTTAATAGCGCTATGCGGTTTTTACTGTCTGCATTTGAATAGATTTGTATTTTATGCAGTTTTAATTCCATTAGAGTTTAATCATTTTTAACCATTATCCTTTCTATGCTTTCTGTATTTTTCTAGGTGTTGTTTCAATTTGTATAAGCCGCCTTGAGTCTGGGGGGGAAAGCAGGTTTTAAATAAAAATAAAATAATCATAATCCCTGTAGAGTGCAGAACAGCTAACAAAGGGGAATAGTGTGTGGACGGCCCAGTATAAATCCCCAGCTAGCATACTCCTGTTGCATCGACGAGTCATTGCAGAATACAAATTGGAAGGAAACGGAGAAACCTGCAGCAGTCTGGAAGATCCCCATCTTGCTTAGCAGCTGAACAAAAAGGAAATCAAGTCTCGGGCGCACGTAGCCCAGAAGTGGCATATTAATTCAAATTGCATCAAATTTATGGGTTGTGACGGACCTCCAGCTGAGATAATGATTGCATTGTAAATAAATAAACCAAAGGATGCGCAATTCAGGAGCCTTTCGCTCCAATTGCTCTTTACTTAACAGCCGTTGATTGCCATCTGGAACAAGCACAAATCTTCTCCTGCTTCAGGTGCTCAAGGGAACAGGTGAGGGTCCAAGCCGGGTGCATCAGCCCCGCCCACAACATACCTGTACCTGCTGGCCCCACCCCCAGTGCTTATGTGTTCAGCATGAAGGACCGCAGTGCGATCCACCACATTCAACTGAATGAGGTTTGAATCCACCTTGGGTCAGGGATTCTGACTGCGGGAAGGAGTCTAACCACAGTGGCTTGTCTGCAAGAATCTCCATTCTAATAACAATAATAATAATAATAATTTATTATTTGTACCCCGTCCATCTGGCTGGGTTTCCCCAGCCACTCTGGGCGGCTTCCAACAGAACACTAAAATACAATAACCTATTAAACATTAAAAGCTTCCCTAAGCTTGTTTTTCTGTTTGACATCTGGTGGGAGGGTGTTCCACAGGGCGGGTGCCACCACCGAGAAGGCTCTTTGCTTGGTTCCCTGTAGGTTTGTTTCTCGCAGGGAGGGAACCGCCAGAAGGCCCTCTGCACTAGACCTCAGCATCCTGGCAGAACGATGGGGGCAGAGACACTCCTTCAGGTATACTGGGCCGAGGCCGTTTAGGGCTTTAAAGTTCAGCATCAACACTTTGAATTGTGCTCGGAAACGTACTAGGAGCCAATGTAGGTCTTTCAAGACTGGTGTTATATGGTCTCAGCTGCTGCTCCCAGTCACCAGTCTAGCTGCCGCATTCTGGATTAGTTGTAGTTTCCGGGTCACCTTCAAAGGTAGCCCCACGTAGAGCGCATTGCAGTAGTCCAAGGAGATTCAATATGAATTCATTAAAGGAGCCGGGGGGTGTTGGTTGTGCAAACACTGCCTTGCTTTAAACGCCAGTGCATTCTTCCGAAAGCCTGAGGGAGCTCTAGAAGCCCCTGTTTTCGACACTTTCCAATGTGGTCACAAATATCTTTATTTCCTTTCCATATAAACTGCTCTGCAGAGACCTAATGGGGCAAGGAGGGTGATAGGCGTATCCAGTGATGCTCTGCATGCTTGATCTTTCCATGGCTCTACATCCTCCAGATGTTGCTGGACTACAAATCCCATCACCATTGGCCCTGCTGCCTGAAAAGGCTGATGGGAGTTGGAGTCCAGCCGCCAGCTGAGATGCCCAAACACCACCCAAACCATTGCCGTTTTAATTAGTGAAAAAGTAAGCAGATTCTCTTTTGCAGCTGTCACTTGATATTGCAATTATCAGGGAAATCAGGCGTTGCAGATAGGCCTCACTAGGATACACAACTGGTAGAAGTTAACTCAAAGAGGAACTCTAGGATCAGAATTCTGAGTTGGTAGCGCCAGATTCAGCAAATTTGAATTCCAATGTTGTTCTGATTCATCTATTCCGTCTCCATCACTGCTCTGCCAGTTTTTGCTCCTCCATTGAGTTAGTCACAGACTCAAGACCTCTTTGTCAGCTCCGCGTTCAACCACCTTCCTCCTGAATTCTCCAACAGCCGCCATCTGCATAATCCTTGTCCTAAATCACAGCCCAACAACCACAGTGCTCGTTAGCTGCTGTTTAATTAAGCAATATGGATCCTGCCTTGATATTTACAATTCCACTCGCTCTGATTGATTGGTGAAAATGTCTCATTTTTAAATACGGCAGCCATAAAGTTTAATACCGCTTGACTTATTGCAAGTTTCATTTACCGCTCCAGATGCCAATCCGGCCCAACCCAAAGCTAGGAGCCGCTGGCCTATTAAATCAATGCTAACTGTGCGTGCAGAAATAGATGATGAGCTTCATTACAACCGGTTTGCTGGGCAATTATTGAGATCTGGATTTACACAGTCGTGCAAATCCAACACTTCTTCTCCTGGACTCCGGCAAAGAGGCGGGAGAGGAACATGTGAAGAAAACATTTCATTCAGACCACTGCAAGGTTCTCACACTCTGCTTCCGAAATCGTGGACAACTCTTTTTCAAAACGCTCAAGATCTGCGTAATTACCTAGACAAGGTGCCCATCCTAGAAACAAGGTTATTTGTGGTTCTGGGAAGGCTGAAGATCTTCAACAGCCAGGGATGAAAGGGAGTTGGAGGGCTGGAACATCTGCAAGGCCAAAGGTTCCACGATGGTAGAGCTTTTTGTGAGAGATGGTGGCATAGAGGCAGTGATGGCCAACATGGAAGGCTTTCAAAGATTAGAAAATTCATGAAGATGGCTATTGATAGCTACTAATCAGGATGGCACTGCTCTGCCTCTGTAGCTTCTGAATCCAAGTTACTGGAAACCACAGGAGGGTTGTTGTTGTTTAGTCGTTTAGTTATGTCCGACTCTTCGTGACCCCCTGGACCAGAGCACGCCAGGCACTCCTGTCTCCCACTGCCTCCCGCAGTTTGGTCAAACTCATGTTTGTAGCTTCGAGAACACTGTCCAACCACCTCATCCTCCGTTGTCCCCTTCTCCTTGTGCCCTCCATCTTTCCCAACATCAGGGTCTTTTCCAGGGAGTCTTCTCTTCTCATGAGGTGGCCAAAGTCTTGGAGCCTCAGCTTCACGATCTGTCCTTCCAGTGAGCACTCAGGGCTGATTTCCTCCAGAATGGATCGGTTTGATCTTCTTGCAGTACATGGGACTCTCAAAAGTCTCCTCCAGCACCAGAATTCAAAAGCATCCATTCTTCGGCAATCAGCCTTCTTCATGGTCCAGCTCTCACTTCCGTACATCACGACTGGGAAAACCATAGCTTTAACCTTACGGACCTTGGTCGGCAAGGTGATAGCTCTTGAACTCAAATCCTGCTTGCATGGCATCCGGTTGGCCACTGTGAGAACAGACTGCTGGACTAGATGGGCCATTGGCCTGATCCAGCCTCAGGGCTCTCCTCGTGTTCTGCTTTGCATGCAGAAGATCCCAGGCTCATTCTCCAACACCTCTAGGTGGGGCTGGTAAGGACCCCATCCGAAACCCTAGAGAGCTGCTGCCAGTCAGTGTGGACAGTACTAAGCTAGATTATGGTTACCAGATGTCCCTGTTTCCCGGGAACAGTCCCTGGATTTACAAATCTGTCCCCAGACAAAATCCGTCCCCCGAATGTCCCCGGATTTCATTTAATGTCCCCGGATTTATATTTTAAATGCTGTAGATTTATTAGTAGGGAATGAATGTTGCGTGATTGGTTCAACGGCACAAGACACAACATATGGGGACTTAAGGCGAGGCAAAATGGCGGGCGACGGCAGCGAGCAGCTCCTGAAGCCAGCCAGAGCCAACTGCACTACCAGGCTGTCTCCGGGCTGCTGAGACTGCCACTGCCACTGCCGAGGGGGAACCAGGGACGCCCAGTGCATCAACTGGGGGAACTGCTGACCCCCCCACCCACCCAAATTGAGCAGTGAGTAAGAGTGCCTGGCCATCCGGCCGACTGCCCAGCAGCACTCCAGGGCCAGGAAAACCTCAGAGCTAATGCAGGGATAAGGAGGAGAGGAGAAGGAGAAGGGAGAGGAAGAGGAAGGAGAAAAAAGACCTTGCCGTGCTGCCACCGCCGCCACTGAGGAAGAGATGTAGGAGAGCACCGGGAGAGCAAGGACACGTGGCCAAGCCCAGGCCTGACCTGAGCCTACTCCACGGCAGCTAGCACTCCAAGAGAGCAGGCCGAGAGGAAGGCCGCAGGACAGAGGAGACCACAGAAGAGAAGATATTACTTCTTAATTTTTTTAAGAGTTTGGATTTGAAGAAGAGTTTGGATTTGATATCCCGCTTTATCACTACCCGAAGGAGTTTCAAAGCAGCTAACAATCTCCTTTCCCTTCCTCTCCCACAACAAACACTCTGTGAGGTGAGTGGGGCTGAGAGACTTCAGAGAAGTGTGACTGGCCCAAGGTCACCCAGCAGCTGCATGTGGAGGAGCGGAGATGCGAACCTGGTTCACCAGATTACGAGTCTACCACTATTAACCACTACACCACACTGGCTCTCCAGTGTTTTAAAAAAATACTCTCCTGTATTTAAAAAAATAACTTTTAATAACTTTTTTTCCTCTTTGCAAAAAAAAGTGTCCCTGGATTCTTTGGGGGAAAAATATGGTAACCTTAAGCTAGATGGACCTGTGTTCTGCTGACTCAACATGACACGGGTCTGGGATAGGTCAGTCTACTAAGACTCTTCATCACAGGGCTGCAGGTTCAAACCCCACGTTGGGCAAAAGATTCCTGCATTGCAGGGGGTTGGACTAGATGGCACTCACGGTCCCTTCCAACTCTACTGTGATGGTCCCATGGGTTTCCGTGAGGCATGGTCCGAGTCCAGTCCGAGGTCAAGGGTGTGGTATGGAGGCTGTCCGTCAAGGCTGAAGCGGGGTCCAAGGCAAGGAGCCAGGTGAGGTCAGGAACTCTGGCAGAAGAGCAGGACAGGGTGCAGGCAGGAACAGGCTACCAACAACATTGCTCCTGCAACCTGGGACTGGGCTGGCTGACTTTTATCTGCCCTGAGGCATAGGGCGGCCCCGATCCACAGGTGACTCGCCTCTCCTGGCCTGGAGGCGAGCACTCCTCCTGCGGGAACTTAGTTCCCTCCACTTCTCTGCCCTGAGCCTCTGCAGCTCAGGAGAGGCTGGAGGGTTACCGGACCCAGAGGCAACCTCAGCTTCCTCTGATGGGGCTGAGAGTGGAGCACCTGCAGGCAATGGGTCCTCCATCACCTCAGGAGCCAGAGCAGACTCAACTGGTGCCTGCACCTGAGGACCCAGCACAGGTGAGGACCCTTCAGGCTCAGGCCCCAGCCCCGGCTCAGCGGGTTCTGGAGGCGGGGACTCGTGTGCAGGCTGGGATTCCTCAGGTTCAGCCTCTGAATCCGATTCCCAGGCCATCACATCTACAGTTCTATGACACAATATTTTTGTCTGTGCCCTGCTCCACAAGTTGGCCGAATGTATGAAGAGGGGCAATCGAAAAGACCCCAACGTCTTCCCAAGAGAGAAAACGTTAAGCGGGGGAAGTCAGCAGAAAATGCAACTAGCCGGAGCAGAGGCAACTGAGGTTGCAAAGGAAAGGCGGCTTGGTGTTAGGGAGTTTTAAAAGCCTCTTCGGATTAAAGAGAGCTGGAATAAGTGGACCACTCTATTAGAGAGGGAGAGATATTTGCATCTACCACATAAAAGCCTTCGTATTAGGAACGCCAATGTTAATCTGCCGCTTAATAATATAAGTTCAGCCATAATATATTCAGTCTTTTTTCAATCTTCTAAAGCCTAATTAAAACGAGCTGCCACACCAGGAGATGAACTCAATTACTGTCCAGTGGTATGTAAGCTTCAGAGACTTATTTCCAAAGCTCTCTGATGACCGTGTAATTTGTTAACAAGAAAACAAGGCAGAGCGCTTCAGGATGATGCCAGGAAGTCTCATGGCACAGGTGCCTGGGGAGGTTGGGTTACTACTTGGCCCTGGAGACATCTGTAAGGGGCAGAACTTGCAAGCCCTGGGCTGAAAAAGCCACACTTGGTCTCAACACAACGCACAAGCGTTGTAAGTAGAGCCTAGTGGATCAGGCCCATGGCCCACCTGGTCCAGCATTCTGTTCTTACAGTGGCCAATTGGAGAAACCCACCATAGGATCTGAGCAACTGGTATTCAGAAGCATTGCTGCTGAACTGTGGAGGGCAAGCAGAGCTATCCTAGCTAGCAACCTTTGATAGCCCTCTCCTCCTCCAGGAACTTGTCCAATCCTCTTTTAAAGTGTGAGCAAGTTCCATAGTTTAACTATGTGCTGCATGGTGGAGCTTTCTTTTAGCTATCCTAAATCTTCCAACATTCAGCTTCACTGAATGTTCATGGGTCCTATTGCTCCAGAGGACAAGTGCGCTGGGCCCGGGGGTTAACCTGAGCAACGCGGTCCAGGTCCGCTCCCAAATCCAAAGGTTCTGCTAGGAGTCAGTCTGATGGGGCCAAGGCAGGACACGAGGCAGGAAACCAGGCAAGGACAGGTACAGGATCTCAGGCAGGATCTGGCATACAGCAATGTTGCTCCCACAACCTGGGACAGGGTCCGACAGCCTTTTATCTTAGTCGGGGTAGTGGCTGGTCATGATCCCCCAGTGCCTCACCTCCCTGTCTCGCCCGAAGGCGAGCACTCCTCCTGCGAGTACTCAGGTCTCTCCTCCTCTCAGAACTCAGTCTCTGCAGCTCAGGAGACGTCGGTGGGTGACTAGACCCAGGGGCCACCTCAGCCTCCCCTGACCCAACCGGTAGTGGAGCAGCTGTAAGTGATGGCCCAGCTGGAGGCAACAAGGTCATCCCCGCATCTGGATCCAGGGCAAGCTCAGGCCCCTGACTCGGCCCAGCTGGTGCTTGTTGCAGGGGAACCTGTGCAGACTGGGGCTCTTCAGAATCTGGCCCCAGACTTGGTTCAGATGATGCCTGAGGCAAAGGATCCAGTGTGGACTGAGACTCCTCCGGTTCAGAGTCCGAGCCCCAGTCCCAGGCTGTCACACCAAGGCTAGAATGAACAAGTAGAAGTGAGATGGTCAAAGGTCTGGAAACCAAGCCTGATGAGGAACAGTTGAGGGAGTTGGGTATCTTTAGCCTGGAAAAGAGACTGAGAAGAGATGTGATAGGCGTCTTCAGATATCCGAAGGGCTGTCACATGGAAGATGGAGCGAGCTTGTTTTCTCCTGCTCTGGAGGGGAAGACCCAAATCAAAGACTTCAAGTTACAAGAAAGAAGATTCCAACTCAACATCAGGAAGAACTTTCTGATGGTAAGACCTGTTTGACAGCGGAACAGACTCTCTCCCAAGGTGGCCGGCTCTCCTTCAGTGGAGGTTTGTAAGCAGAGGCTGGCTGGCCATCTGTCATGGATGCTTTAGCTGAGACTCCCGAGTTGCAGGTGGCTGGACTACATGATCCTTGGGAACCCTTCCAACTCTGCAGTTCTGAGATTTTATTACTTAAAATGGCAAGAAAACAGACTTCAGACGGACACAAGTAGGGACTAGACAACCTTTAAAGTCCCTTCCAAATCCATGCTTCTAAAGGTGGTTTGCAGCTAGGGTAAATCAAAGAAAAGCCATTGCTTCTAAGTAGGGGTGGGGAGACATTCGATTCAGTTTGCATTCAGTGACAAACCTACCTAATTTGCCCTTTTCTGAAACGACACAAAACCCAACCCTCCTCTGAAATTTGCATTTCTCAGAATTTCACAACGCTGTTCTCCGGCCAAGTAATGTGCATATGCCAATAAATGCAAATATTAGTGAAAACAGCTTACAGAAATAGCTTATCGTTTGGGGAAATTGCTTTGCAAAAAAGTGTATACATTAGACAAACTTGTGTATTAGGAGAAATTCGCTGATGGCTTTGCATAAGCGTCTGGGTTTCAATTTTTTTTTGGAAAAAATTGCAAGCTGAAAGTGAACTGAACTTGGGAGGAATGAGAAACAGGCAAATTTTGTGATAGTCCCTGCCGGCCTTCATCCAGGAGAATTCGGTCTCCCTTCCTCCTGAAGAGCAAAAAAGGAAGCTGCCATCCCAGGTGCCCAACCACTTCGCTGAGGTCAGTCCTGGCGCAGCAAAATTTGGAAGAGTGAGCGACTGATGCAAACCATCTCCGTGGGGCGAAGAGGATGCAGCTGCTGGGCCAGGCCTATTCCAGGGAGCACATCTGCCAGGGAGAGGTGGTGGCTGCGGAGGCGAGGGTCCTTGCTCCAGTGCCAACTGGCCTGTGCTTGTTTCCTCCACACAGGGGAGAGGTACTTGGACGCAACAGCAAGAAGCATGCCCGGACTGCCTAGATGCCCTTCCCAGCACAGCACAGGAGAAAAGGAGGATTTGCAAGCCTCAATTTTTGCTCACTTGCCCGAGCCACAGGAGAGGGAGAAAGTAGTAGTAGCAGCAGCAGCAGCCCCCATCACTGACATTCAGCCGTCTCCCCAAACTGGCAAGCGGTGCCACTGTGAATGTACATCCAGAACTCACTTTGCCATGGAGAATATTGCTTGGCATTTTCCTTCCTCGTCTATTGCCAACGTGGGAATTTGTAGCCGTGGAGTTGGCAGTATTTAGCTACCAGGGCTGTGAAGTGCTGCCCCCGCTCCTAAATTCGGTCTGATCCTGGGTCCAATTCAGCAGCTCGGAGGAGTCCCAAAATGACCCGGGCCTCTTTTGCTGCAGAGGATAGGATCCGAACCCATGGCTTCAAGTTAAAAGGGAAGGATATTCCGACTAAACACCAGGAATAACTTTCTGATGGTAAAGAGCTGTTCGACAGCAAAACGGACTCCTTTGGAGGGCAGTGGGATCTCCTTCCTTGGAGGTTTTTAAGCAGAGGCTGGATGGCCATCTGTCATGGGAGCTTTAGCAGAGATTTCTGCATTGCAAGGGGTTGGACTAGATGACCCAAGGGTCCCTTTTCCAGCTCTACAATTTTATCATTCCAAGGCCAACCTGGATCTGGATCGTGCAAGGAACGTGTGGCCTAGGGAGAGTCCCAGGGGGCAGATAGAGAGGGCCAGAGGGCTGCATTCAAAATAAACAGGAAAACACCAGAAGTTGAAAGAGAAGACTCGTCTCCCTCACCAAGGACCTTCAAATGTTAAAAGCAAACAGAAACCCTGTTCCGTTAAACAAAGAGCACGCTTCTGCGTGCCCTTTGAAAAGCTAACAGTGAGAGGACTCTGAGGGGGTCCTTTCAAAGGTTGGGTGCTGAAATGGAAGAAGCCCTCTTGCCCAATCCGTTCATTTCAAGCAGTCAAATCTCCACCTGTGGTTGTGGAGAGATGCAGACAGGGTAAGGAACTATTTGCACTCATCGTTTCCAGTCAGGAGCAAATTGCATTGCACTAAGACGCCATTTAGGGACGCGGGTGGCGCTGTGGGTTAAACCACAGAGCCTAGGACTTGCCAATCAGAAGGTTGGCGGTTCAAATCCCCGCGACGGGGTGAGCTCCCATTGCTCAGTACCTGCTCCTGCCAACCTAGCAGTTCGAAAGCACACCAGTGCAAGTAAATAAGTACCGCTCCGGCGGGAAGGTAAACGGCGTTTCCGTGCGCTGCTCTGGTTCACCAGAAGTGGCTTAGTCATGCTGGCCACATGACCCGGAAGCTGTACGCCTGCTCCCTCGGCCAGTAAAGCGAGATGAGCGGCGCAACCCCAGAGTCAGTCACGACTGGACCTAATGGTCAGGGGTCCCTTTACCCTTTAAGACGCCATTTGCTTCCTTCCTCCCTGCCTCCGGGACACAAACTAAACACAATAATGAAATCCTCGTTGTGGGATTGGTGGAATTTTCACTGCTCGCAGCTAGAGAACAGAGAGGGGTTGTTGCTGTTTTTCTTAAAAAAGCACCTTTTCCTCCCTTCAGGACACTTTGACGAGCCTCCTGGATCCCACTTCCATTGCTATCTGGTGATGGCAGTGAGAACGGAAAGACCTTAAGAGCAGACTCTGCCTTTCTTCGGAGGCGGCCAATGAAGATCATGTAGTGATCTGCTCACCTCGTGCAATTAGGAATCCTATTGGAAGCATGGTAGAAACCTTTCTCAGCGCAAGGGCCGCATTTCCTTACAGGCAACCTCTGAGGGGCCACAGGTGGGCAGGGTGTGGGGTTTTCTCCTCCCTTCTGGAGCTTTTGGCAAATGATGCGTTGTTGTGGCGGCAGGTGGCTGTTGCAAGACACCAGTTGCTGGAAACCGGTGGAGGAAAGGATGACTCTGGTACTCAAAGCCTGCTTGCGGATTGGGCAATGTGAGAACAGGACACTGGACTGATCAAATCAAAAGCAGTTTGATTCACTGCAGCAGTTTGACTCACATCTGGCAGAGCTCTTCTTCGGCTTGCACCCAGCGGTTCTGAGGACATCTCCAAGGTCAAGTAAGGAATTGGTGGCTGAGCCAAGACCCACAGCCTTACACACACACACACACACACACACACACACACACACACCCTCTAGTGTTTCAAGCCACAAAATGCCTCTCTGCACCCTGGGGCTGTTTTCGCACCAGGCATCTGTTTCCGCTTGGAAGCAGTAGGTCGGAGGCGGGTACAGAATCTCAATTCCTCCGGGCAGCGTAAAGATTAATTACAAATGGGCCTTTAAAAATAAATTTGACAATTTAGATGCAGGAGGAGAGAGGGAAATAAAGCTGTGACTCCCATTAGGAACAAGATGACTCCTAAATACACTGTGTTAACAGCGTTCAGAAGCAGCCGAAATGTCGGCCTCCAGCCAGCTGCCTCGGGCGCGTGAGCAGGAGGAGGCCGGAGGCGGCGGCTGGAGTTGCGCGGAGGGCAGACGAGTGTGAAAATTAATTAGGCACCAGGGCTTTTGCCGGCGAGGCGGGAGGGGAAACAGGGCAAGCCTTCCTGGACTGGCTTCTGAGCCAAATGCCCGGTGCCGTCTCAAATGGCATGTCCAGGCCTAGAACAAGGGAAGGTGTGCAGTGGCTGTGCAGCTGATACTGCCGACACCATTTGCACATTCTGCTGCCTCTCAGCTGCCCCATCCAACTTTGCTCAGTCAGAGGCCTAAGGAAATACCTGCCACAACAGGTTTGAGCAAGCTGGCCGGAGCAGACCCTTTGTGATGGCTCAGAACCGGAGGAGTCTTGGTCCACACCAGATCCTCTGCATCTGAACCGAGTCTGGGGCCTGATCCTGAAGAGTCCCAGTCTGCACAGGTTCCCCCACAACAAGCACCAGCTGGGCCGAGTCAGGGGCCTGATCCTGCCCTGGCTCCAGATGCGGGGATGACCTCGTTGCCTCCAGCTGGGCCATCACTTACAGCTGCTCCACTACCGGTTGGGTCAGGGGAGGCTGAGGCGGCCCCTGGGTCTAGTCACCCACTGACATCTCCTGAGCTGCAGAGACTGAGGTTTGAGAGAAGGAGAGACCTGAGTACTCGCAGGAGGAGTGCTCACCTTCGGGCGAGACAGGGAGGTGAGTCACCAGGGAATCAGGACCAGCCATCACCCCATCAGAGATAAAAGGCTGCGAGACCCCGCCCCAGGTTGCGGGAGCAACATTGCTGCTGCCTGCCTGTGTCCCTGTGCCTGACCTAACCTGGTTTCCTGCCTTGCCCCTGTTGGACTGACTCCTTGTGGAATCCTTGGATTCAGGACCAGAACTGGACTGTGTTGCTCAGGTTAACCCCAGGGCCCAGCAAACCCTGGACTGCTGGACCATACGAAGGCAAATAGAGTCCAGCCAGCCGCACCTCCAGTCCATCACTTCAAGGCCCCTTCCCAGGAAGTGTGTTCTCTGCTCATATCTCTGCTCAGCTTCCCAGGAAACGACGAAAAGCTAGAAACTGGCTTCAAAATGAAACCCGCTCGAAGACCACCCACATTAAGGGACCCTGCATGGCTTTGCTGTCTAAAGGGTCTCTGAGCAGCCTGTAAAGAAATCAGCCCTCTGGAGGAGGCTCAGAGCAGTCGGAACATGTCAGGCTAAGCTCATACACATCCCACCCTTTCTAGTATCTCTGAGATATGCAATGACAGACTACAAATTCCTCTGTTAGAACTGAGTGGATGAAAACTGAAAGAAAAGGCTGTTTAGTAGAACAGATTTTCCTTTACGTTTTTATTTGAAAGGGTTTGGATTTTGATAAAAAAAGAGGGGTCGATAATGGAGCCAAAATTCATCCCCGCCTCTCGCCAAATGCCTCTTCTTAACCCTGTCCTGTTCAGGCTCCGGGAGACGATGGAGAAAGGAAGTCAACCGAGTGGCTTCCATGCGGAACTTCCGCCTGCTAATCCCTTTCTCATTCATTGAGATTTATCTGTTGCTAAGAACTATCTCCTTGGCCGCAAAGAGCAGCAGGAAGCAGGTGCCTCCGCCAAGCCGAGCTCTGAGCTGCTCTCTCTGGCTAGGACATTTCAGCGCCCTCTAGCCGTGGCATTGACCAATTTCCCATTTTCAGGTAGGGAGGCAGCTATGGGGCTGACATCTAGCAGAGCTCCTGGGAGCAGTCTTCCATTTGCACTTGGTCTCTTCACCACAACCCAGACCAGCCATTTCCTGGCTACTCCTCTAAATTGGACATTCTTTTTCTTTCTTTGGCAATCCCTCGTAGCCGATTAAGATTGTCTTCCATGAACACGGTCTTAACAGTGAGTCCATAGTAAAATGAAAATCAGATAGGTGGGACTTGGGGAAGCCCAATGTTTAGAAAAATAAGGCTATGACAAGAATTTGTTTGTATTGTTTGTTTTTCTGTTTGTGTTCTTTATTTGCGTTATAAAATGAATTAAAAATGGGGGGGGGATTAACAGTGAGTCCATAAGGGACTGTGGAGGCCAATTCTAGATCCACACGTCCTTCCACAGTGGGGATGTAGGTTTCCAAGCGGGAGTTGATCACGGTGAGGGTTTGACAAGCGTGCCTTCCTCTTAGCGCATTTCTCCCTTGCGTCCTGAGTTCAAGCGTCTTCAAAGCCCACGACACCTTTGGTAAAGGCTGTTCTCCAATTGGAACACTCGCAGGCCAGTGTTTCCCAGTTGTCGGTGTTTATGCTACATTTTTAAGATCGGACGCATAGGGGTCTTTGCTCAAGCAGGGCAGATGTGTGGCAAATGTTCCTTCTGTTCAAGACCTCAGTGAAAACAACTGAAGGCTTATGACAGCCAGGGGGGGGCACGGAAAAGGAGATGAAGGTGAGGATCACCAGTTACCATACAACCACTACAGCTCCTAAATAAGGTCCATCTTAATTCCTGTAGCTCCCTGCAATAGGGAGGAGGACACAGTGAACAGAATGATCCACCAGTGGAAGCATTAAAAGCTGGGTGTTGGGAGGGCTTGTTTCCAATGTCCATTTCTTAGTGCTAATAATAATAATTTATTATTTATACCCCGCCCATCTGGCTGAGTTTCCCCAGCCACTCTGGGCGGCTCCCAATCAAGTGTTAAAAACAATACAGCATTAGAGCAGCTTCATAGAACTGTGGAGCTGGAAAAGACCCAGGGTTCACCGAGACGTCCAACCCCTGTAGATCATACAGCCTTTGCAGGAATAGTGGACCCAGAAGGTTTTGCTGAGCCTTTTCGCCAAGAGGAGAGGGTGCTTCTCCCAGAAAAGCTTGATGTGCCTCAAAAGACCTCGGTTTAGCAGGGCAGAAAGACGATTCCAGCTCGGCCCCGGCTGCCAAAGCTATACACAGCCCACGCCACGTGCCCTGCACAGCTCCCAAATTACAGAAGCTTCCCCCACAGGAACGATTCACGCTGATCCCCTTTATCCAAAATCACAGTGATCAACCAAGGGTCCCAAACCCAAAAGGTCCCTGTTGTGCTTCTGCGCTATGAAGTCTCTCTTCGTTCCAGCTGATAATGCTCTTCAGGCAGGTTTCTCAAGCGCTCGGCAGCCTGTGGGGAAAAAAGGGAATTAGTGTGCGCACTGTTAGAATTCCTGGTCCATGACTGCAGTCATGGGATTTTTGTCTATCACATGACGGTGTATGTTTTGACTCCACAGAGTGGGAAGTGACGGAGACAGGATGTTTGTGTTACTGTGTTCCGTGAAGTGGGACTATTGTCCTTTGTTCTTTCTCTCTTTGCTGTCTGATGCTAGAGAGAGAGAGAGAGAGAGGGAGCCATGTTGCAGTGCTCCGTGTGTCTTTATATGTAAATAAAGTAGATTAGCCAAAATGCTGAGTTGTTGAGGTCTGTCATGCAATTTGTGCAAACTCTGTGGATCTCTAAGTGTGCCGGTGTCGGTTGGCATCGGTCGCTGTGATGTTCGGGCTGAAGAAAGCTTATGAAGCTCCCGAACGATCGACCAGGAGGGAGGTAATGCCCGTCAGTCGGGCATGTGTCTCTGCCAGGGTCCTACTTGAGTGTAGGCTGAACTCCTGACAGTCAAAGAGAAGGCCCAGGAAAAGGAGAGCCTCTCTGCCCCAATCCAACCAGGCCTCAAACTTGCTAAAGAAGAAAGAACTTAGAATAACTCTATTCCAGCAATATTCACCACTGCCCCTCCTGTCGCCTTCTTTCTTGTTTCCACAAACTTCTGCCATAAATTGCTTTCTTAACCCGTTCACAATGTGTATCTAAGAATGTAAGAAGAGCCTGCTGGATCAGGCCAATGGCCCATTGTGGACAACCAGATGTTGTGGGAAACCCAGAAGCAGGATTCAAACACAACAGCAGGACTCTCCTCTCCTGTGGCTTCCAACACCTGATATTTGGAAGCATTGCTGCATAGACAGAGCAGAGCCACCATGGCCAATAGCCATCGAAAGCCTTCTCCTCCATGAATTGGTCCAATCCTCTTGTAAAGCCATCTAGGATTGGCGGCCATCCCTGCCATCTTGTGGCAGGGAGTTCCACAGTTTAAATGTGCGCTTTCCTCTGCCCTGAATCTCCCAACGTTCAGCTTCACTGGATGTCCACGAGGTGGTGTTATGAGCGAGGGAGAAAAACTTACCTCTTCCCAGGCCAAGCCCCGTTTTACAAACTCTTATCCTGTCCCCTCTTTACTTGCCAAGTTCTGCTCACCTGCTCGGGCGTCAAGTCCCTCTGAGCCTGCGCCAGCATTTCGTAGCCAACCATGAACTTGCGGACGGTGGCTGAACGCAGCAACGGTGGGTAGTAATGGGCGTGCAGCTGCCAGTGGCTGCAGTCGGCGTCAAGGTAGGGTCCTGTTGGGGCTCCTATTAGAGGAGGAGAGAAGAGGGAGTGAGGCTGGGGCACCGCAAGGCAGAGCATCAGGTGCCGGTTAGTGCAGGGGATGCAGATGCGTTGGCTGGATCAGGCCCAAATGAGTAAATTTGACCCTCACCGTCAGGAAGGGAAGGCTGGGAAGGAATTCTGCCCTGCAGAGGACCTTAAGGTCCATGAATAACCATAGTTTAGAGGTCCCGGGCCCTAAGGAAGTCAGACTATCCTCCACCAGGGCCAGGGCCTTCTCAGTGATGGCTCCGACCAGGTGGAATGCTCTGTCCCATGAGACTAGTGCCCTTCAGGATTTAACCTCCTTCCATCGGGCCTGTAAGACAGAGATACTCCGCCTGGCCTTTAATTTGAATTCAGCCTGATCTTTTATTTCCCTTCCCTTCTCTTCCCTCCCCCTCCCCTTTTATGAAGATCACCTGCTCTGCGACCCCACAGCTAATTCTCCCCTGGCCTCCTCGCTGGCCCAAATAGGATTAATTTAGCCAGCTAGATTAGATGGATTTCTCCTAAATTGATTTCTGAACTTTGAATTTTATTGTTATTCATGGTTTTATACTGTATTTTATGTCGCTTTTACAATTAAGTGTTTTAAATTTGTTGTTAGCAGCCCTGAGCCCGGTTTTT
The DNA here is from genome assembly GCF_964188305.1 of Podarcis bocagei. Lineage (NCBI taxonomy): Eukaryota > Metazoa > Chordata > Lepidosauria > Squamata > Lacertidae > Podarcis > Podarcis bocagei. The sequence goes on along the minus strand of NC_138136.1, from coordinate 63,486,248 downwards.
GAACCGGGAAGGGCGGGGTATAAATAAATATTTATTATTATTATTATTATTATTATTATTATTATTATTATTAATTATTAAGAGTTGGTCAAGGAGAGAGGGCAGGACAGGGCAAACAAAGACTCCCGTCCTCCTAACAGAAAAGGGAAGGTTGAGGCAACCTTGCATCACAGGGGGTTGGACAAGATCATGGCAGCCCAACTATTCATACCAGGTGGGCTTCAAGAGAACTTCGACACAGAATCAAAATCCTTGGGCACGTGAAATTTCTCTGCCCCGCGCTTACCATGCCACCCCATGGAGTAAGGGAAGGAGATCTGGAAGAGATTGTCGTACTTGGTGAGAAGCCTCTTCATGATGGAAGCCAGGCCTGAAAGACAGGAGACCCAGAGACATCAGCCTGCTTGCCTTGTGTGCGCGAAATCTTGCTCAGAAAGCTTCCATGGATTAAGATGCTTCATATAAAGCTCACAGCCCAAGCTCCGGCCAGCAGCACGAATCCCACCTGAGGCATCTTTCCCAGGAAACAATTGCCCTGATTCTGCTGCGGCCGACCACAGTCTCAACCTGGCTCCATCACCTGAGACACAAGGCCAATAACATGCGCAGGGCAACAGTGACGGAGCTGCTCTTAAGCACCAACACAAAGTTTGGTGGACCAGGAAGAGGCCCTTCATGGCTTCAATGCGGCCCCATAGATCAAATCATTTATCCTTGACCTTAAAAGACCCCTCCAGATGCTCTGGCCCAACTGCTCTCAAAGACCTTCAGCAGCTGACCTTTCCGCACAACATATTTGCTTATTTAATTGCACTTACAGTCTACCCTTTTCCTACAGGGAGATTGAGGCAGCGTATGTGGTTCGCCCCACGGCTTTTTGTTTTCAAGAAAAATAGGTGCCAGAACTCACCACGAACTACTGCAATGCGCTCTACGTGGGGCTACCTTTGAAGGTGACCCGGAAACTACAACTAATCCAGAATGCGGCAGCTAGACTGGTGACTGGGAGCGGTCGCCGAGACCATATAACACTGGTCTTGAAAGACCTGCATTGGCTCCCAGTACGTTTCCGAGCACAATTCAAAGTGTTGGTGCTGACCTTTAAAGCCCTAAATGGCCTGCACCCAGTGTACCTGAAGGAGCGTCTCCACCCCCATCATTCAGCCCAGACACTGAGATCCAGTGCCGAGGGCCTTCTGGCAGTTCCCTCGCTGCGAGAAGCAAAGCTACCTGGAACCAGGCAGAGGGCCTTCTCAGTAGTGGCACCCTCCCTGTGGAACGCCCTCCCACCAGATGTCGAAGAGAAAAACAACTACCAGACTTTTAGAAGACATCTGAAGGCAGCCCTGTTTAGGGAAGCTTTTAATGTTTAACAGACCACTGTATTTTAATACTTTGTTGGAAGCCACCCAGGGTGGCTGGGGAAGCCCAGCCAGATGGGCGGGGTATAAATAATAAATTCTATTCTATTCTATTCTATTCTATTCTATTCTATTCTATTCTAATTCTATTCAATTCTATTCTATCTAGAGGTCTTAGCAGACCGCAAGCTTCACCTGAGTCAATGGTGTGATGCAGCAGGAAGAAAAAAAGATTCTATGATTCCTGTATTGGGTGGGGCATATATAATACATTTTTATTATTATTATTATTATTATTATTATTATTATTATTATTATTATTATTATTATTATTATTATTTTGATACAGTAAGTTGTTGGGCAACTCGGGGCAGCCCTAAACAGTTGCCAGCTTGACAACATCCGTGCCTCCACCTTCCCTTGCACACACAAACCTCACACCTCAGTGTGCAGGTTCTCCACTCATACAATGCCAAGGGTAGTCTGTTCCTCTGGCAATGCCCCCTCTATTCCTTCTTCTTGGATTGCCCCTGCTTCCCTTGTCCCCACATTTCAGGGAGGCGGCAGCGCCCGTTCCATGACCCCGCCCTCTTCTGCTGGGGCACTCACTGTCTCTTTCCCCGTCCTGGAGGTCCTGAAGGCGACGGACATGTCGTTGTCGAGGAAGCAGGAGGGTCTGAAAAGGCCACACCGCCCAGTAAGGCACCACCACCACCCAGTCAGAGTTCTCCACCACAATCCGCTCCTGCCAGGGATCACAAAGAGGGGCTCAGCCACAGGTCCAAGCGCCACTGCCACCCTCCCCGCACGCCAGGGGTCCCCGACCTTCCTCTCGGCCTCCAGCTGGGCGTATTCGAGCAGCATGGGGATGCCACGCTCGCAAAGGTGCTTCTGTTGTGTCCGGTCCTCCAGGGAGGCTTCGTTGGGAAGGAAATTGCTGGCCCAGACCTAGGGAGGGGATGAGAAGGGATGCATCAGTGCATCCGGGCAATTATAAAGCCTCCACGCTCAAGTCTTACCAACTGAGGCGTAGCGGCAGAACATCTGTTTTCAATGCACAAGGTTCCAGATTCAGTCCCTACCAGGGCTAAGAATGTCCCCTGCCTGGAACCCTGGAGTCACTTGCTAGTCAGGGTACATCTGACTCAGGGGAAGGCAGCTTCCAAGGCAACTTCCCCTGGAAAACACAGTGCCTCAACGCACGGTTTATAGTAGGGTATTTGCAGGCTTACATTGCCACCATGTGGCCAACATTTTAAGAGCAAGTAAGATAAAGGTAGGGAGGCAGGTGGCGCTGTGGGTGAAACCACAGAGCCTAGGGCTTGCCGATCAGAAGGTCGACGGTTCGAATCCCCGCGACGGGGTGAGCTCCCGTTGCTCGGTCCCTGCTCCTGCCAACCTAGCAGTTTGAAAGCACGTCAAAGTGCAAGTAGATAAATAGGTACCGCTCCAGCGGGAAGGTAAACGGCGCTTCCGTTCGCTGCTCTGGTTCGCCAGAAGCGGCTTAGTCATGCTGGCCACATGACCCGGAAGCTGTACGCCGGCTCCCTCGGCCAGTAAAGCGAGATGAGCGCCACAACCCCAGAGTCGGCCACGACTGGGCCTAACGGTCAGGGGTCCCTTTACCTTTAAAGATGACTGGGCACCAGGATGGTGCCCGACATCTCCACCATCGGGAGGTGCATGCGTAGGGAACCTCGGATCGTGACTATTTTCAAGCACATCCTATAGAAGGACTATTTAGCTACGCACCCTGTAGAACTCTACCCATTCTATTTCACCTGCACAATCAGAATGGATTTCAGGAACCTGAAAACCAAGGCAACTTTTGAGCTGCCTGGCCCCCAAATGCCAACTAGGCGTTCCGTTCTGGCGGCTTCAACCCTGGTTTAAGGAGCCATTTGGCACCTAAGCTTATATATCTCAGTTTCTGATACCGATCAGAGTAGAAAAGGAAAGAGTGAGGGAATCAAAGCGAGATGAGCGCCGCAACCCCAAAGTCGGCCACAACTAGACCTAATGGTCAGGGGTCCCCTTACCTTTACCTTTAAGATAAAGGTAAAAGGTAAAGGACTCCTGGATGGTTAAGTCTAGTCAAAGGTGACTATGGGGTTGTGGCGCTCATCTCGCTTTCAGGCCGAGGGAGCCGGCATTTGTCCACAGACAGCTTTCTGGGTCATGTGGCCAGCATGACTAAACCATTTTGGTGCAACAGAACACCGTGACAGAAACCAGAGCACACCGAAACGCCATTTGCCTTCCTGCCGCAGCGGTACCTATTTATCTACTTGCACTGGTGTGCTTTCGAACTGCTAGGTTGGCAGGAGCAGGGACAGAGTAACGGGAGCTCACTCCATCCTGGGGATTTAAACCACCAACCTTTTGATCGGCAAGCCCAAAAGGCTCAGTGGTTTAGACTACAGCGCCACCCGCATCCCCTAAAAAGCAACGACAAGGAGGACGTTCCACATGTCGAATCATAGAATTATAGAACTGGAAGGGACCCCCAGGAGTCATCTACACCAACCCCCCCCCCCCCGCAGTGCAGGAATCTCAACCAATGAATCCCTGACTTTTGGCCATCCAACCTCTGCTTGAAAACCTCTAAGGTAGGAGAGTCCACCACCTTCCAAGGGAGTCTGTTCCACTGTCCAACAGCTCTTACTCTCAGCATGTTCTTCCTGATGTTTAGTCGGAATCGCCTTCCGTGCCATTTGAACTCACTGGTTTGGGTCCCACCCTCTGAAGAGCCACGACCAGTCAGTGGAGGCAACACTGAGCTAACTGGCTCAGAAGAAGGCAGCTTCCTAGAAAACCTCCTTACCTGGCAGTGAGGGTGAGGGTTGGAACAGCCCATCATGGCTCCTTTGTTCTCAAAGATCTGCAAGGAGGAAAAGGAGTGATCTTATGCAAGTTAATGACTGGTACCTCTTAAACCCCCTTTGAACTGACCAGTGGTCAAAGTTCCAAGGCAGGGAAACTGGTTCCCTATTCTGGATTCTTAGTGAAATTGTGCTTTGGTACAGTAAGCCGATTTATACACACCCACAAGTCCCTCTCTAGCCTACCCCCAGGCTAACAAGAAGCAGGGACAGAGTTGAAAGATGCATTGCAGCCAGGCAAAAACGACGGAATGCCAAGGCAGATCAGCTCAGGAGAGTGTCTGGCCTTGGGAGAACCCCAAGAGCCAGTTAAGAGGCACCAAGGGTTCCCCATTCCTGCTCCAGATCGCTCACCATTTTTGCCTTCTAAAAGGGAAACTATTGCTTCTCTCCGGGAAGAATGGGCAGCCTAAGAAGGGATGGAGCAGGAGATAATGTAAGAACATAAGAGCCTGCTGGATCAGGCCCAAGGCCCACCTAGTCCAGCATCCTATTCTCACAGGGGCTAAGCAGCTGCCGTTATGGGAGACCCGCAGAGCAGGATCCGGGCACAAAAGCCCTCTCCCCTCTCCTGTGGTTTCCAGTAACTGCTATTCAGAAGCATTGCTGCCTCCAGTTATGGGCAGTACAACTCATGCAACATGTTGGCGACTAATATACACACAATAATTACCAAAATGATTATACATTCTTTATCAATCTTCTGAGACAAATACAAAACCTTATGCAAAACCACAGAGACTTGCGAACTACCCAACCTAAGATGAACTTATAATGTCTGATTTCAATAGATTTTTCAGGTGCTTAACTCAGTCTTTTGTTTTCTTTATCTTTTTAGGTAAGTTCATGAAGATACCAACAAGAGGTAAGTTCAGTGTTGTTCACAATACTGAGAGATGTTAATAAAGTTGTAGATGGATGTTGATGAAGCTATAGACAGGGTGCTGGCGTTTTGCACCTGTTTCACCCTGGCAGTCCAAGTAATCAAGAGGCCGCTGTTTGCCCCCAATGGGGCTCTTTTACTGGGGCTTGCAGGTAGCACACTCCCAAGGTAGTTTTCTGGGCGTCTTCAGTGGTCTAATCTCAAAGCCTTGATACATATATTGATATTCAATTTCATGTTGTTGTTTAGTTGTTTAGTCATGTCCGACTCTTCGTGACCCCCTGGACCAGAGCACGCCAGGCACTCCTGTCTTCCGCTGCCTCCCGCAGTTTGGCCAAACTCATGCTGGTAGCTTCGAGAACACTGTCCAACCATCTCGTCCTCTGCTGTCCCCTTCTCCTTGTGCCCTCCATCTTTCCCAACATCAGGGTCTTTTCCAGGGAGTCTTCTCTCTTATGAGGTGGCCAAAGTCTTGGAGCCTCAGCTTCAGGATCTGTCCTTCCAGTGAGCACTCAGGGCCGATTTCCTTCAGAATGGATCGGTTTGATCTTCTTGCAGTCCATGGGACTCTCAAGAGTCTCCTCCAGCACCAGAATTCAAAAGCATCCATTATTCGGCGATCAGCCTTCTTGATGGTCCAGCTCTCACTTCCATACATCACTACTGGGAAAACCAGAGCTTTTACTATACGGACCTTTGTTGGCAAGGTGATGTCTCTGCTTTTGAAGATGCTGTCTAGGTTTGGCATTGTCAGTTTCATAGAGAATACTATTTCTTGGCTTAAGCTTAAGAGACTGATTTGCTTTGTTGGTATCTTCATGAACTTACCTAGTAGTTCGCAAGTCTCTGTGGCTTTGCATAAGGTTTTGTATTTTTCCCAGAAGACTGATAAAGAATGTATAATCATTTTGGTAATTATTGTGTGTATATTAGTCGCCAATGTGTTGCATGAGTTGTACTACTTCTATCACCAGCACAGGTTGCATTTTTCTAGCCTCCAACTATGGGGGCAGAGCATAGCCTTCGTGGCTAGGAGCCATCATGGCTTTCTGTAGCAGCAAGTTCCGTAGTTTAACTATGCTCTGTGTGAAGAAGTAACTCACAACAAGCAAGCTACAAGTTACAGAGTTTGAGGGTGCAGGGAGAGAGAAGCACAAGAAAACCTCTTTCGTTGTTGTTCCTTCTACTCTTGGACATTAATGTAAGGGTTAGTAAAGACGAAGTGGTCAGGGAACTGCCATCGGCTCAGAGGCGAGGAACAGAAGGGCAGCTGTGTTACAGGGAGCCTTGGAAAACCTTGTGAAACAGTTCCTCTTCCGGGGAGGAGGAAAGCCCCACCTCTAGTGGGGAAGAGGTGCAGGAACCAGAGGATGCTTCTGGGAGCCTTAACACCGCTCCTAGGCAAGGCCGACAGGAGGGAAACACGCCCTTGCCATCTCCCGTCCTGCGCAGCAGCCTAAGGCGCAAAGAGGGAAGGAGACGGTTGGGGGTAAAGAAACTCTTATGTTGGGGGAGGTCCAAAAACAGACCACTCCCAGATTCTGCTAGCGATTGAGCCAGACGTGAACTTTAGACGCTCTTCACTGTAAATAGTTTGCACCAAAATAAAGCCTGTAAAAGACAGGTTGGAGTGCTGCCTGGTTACTCTCGAGCAACAGCCATCTGACAGAAGTCCTGGGGCAGGAGGGGTTGTGGTGGTTGGCGAAGCAACTGACCTGCACCCAGGAGTAAGAGGCACCCAGCTCCACAGCTATCTCCGACCACTTGTCAATCACGCTGCGGATCTCGGCAAGTGACATGAGGGGCAAAGTCATGTCAGACCAGGGGTGGAAGCACATCACTTTGCTGGGAGGAAAGGGAAAAGGAGAAGGAGCAGAGATCCTAGAATCAAGTGGCTGGAAGGACCCAGGTTATCAAATCCACCCCAACCCCAAACCATAATCCAGACTAGTTTGCATCCCAAGTACAGGACAGGTCTGAATGGGGTATGCCACTCCTAAGTGGCTGCAGAGCAAACAACTCCACATTTTAATTCATAGAAATTACACTGCTTAATAATATATATATTTTTAAACACAAAGCAGTTTACAAAAAGAGTAAAACAGCAGAGGTGACCTTGAGATCCCTGGGACTAGAAATCAAAGCAGCTAACTTGGGTGAAGTCATGCATATGGAAGTGGAAAGCCAGACAGTTGGGCAAATCATGATAAGATGAAGGCAAGGCAAGGCAAGCCTAGTAATTCTTACTCTGCAAAAACTGTTCGCAGTTCCAGGAAAAGGCAGAGAGAAGGACTGGGCCAAGAAGGGAAAAGTGCAAAAAAAGGGGGGAGCAATACAATGCAACCCTAGAGCCAGCCATTCGGCTCAGCAGGAGGGCAGGGCTGGGGAACACAAGGTGCCGGATTTACCACACGCCTCGAGCGGACGCTGCACGGAACAAGGGGTGGTCGCCAGCATCTGGGGAAGGAGAGGAAATCCAGTGAGCAACGCAGGGAGGCGGGCAACGGGTGCAATCCAGGAAAGGCAGGAAGAAGCCAGCGCACCGAGGTTGCACAGCTGCGACGTCAGCCCCCCTCAGACCCCACAAATTCATCTTCTAGCCCAGCCAGGGACTTGTCATCAGTGCTACTGCTCGACTGCAATCCCGCCCGCCACCTCCTGCAGTGAACTCTGCTGCCCCCAACTCAGGAGGGACTTTCAGGCCCAATGTATATGGTGCACACTGTGAAGGGCAAGCGAGAGGTTTGTACAGTCATACCTCCTCTTGCAAATGCTTCATGTTGCGTTTTTTCAGGTTAAAAATGCAGCAAACCTGGAAGTGTTTACTTCCGGGTTTTGCCGTGCGCTGCACGTGCAGAAGTGTTCTGTGCGGTTCGTGGATGCGCAGAAGCGCTCTATTGCGCTTTGCACATGCGCAGAAGTGCCACTAAGGTTACGGACTTTTCAGGGTGCGAACAACACCCCAGAACGGATAGTGTCTGCAACCAGAGGTACCACTGTTCATGGTGGTGCAACATCCCCTCAGCATACAGTGGTACCTCGGGTTACATACGCTTCAGGTTACATACGCTTCAGGTTACAGACTCCACTAACTCAGAAATATCACCTCCGAAATATTAAGAACTTTGCTTCAGGATGAGAATAGAAATTGTGCGGCGGCGGCATGGCAGCAGTGGGAGGCCCCATTAGCTAAAGTGGCACTTCAGGTTAAGAACGGACCTCCGGAACGAATTATGTTCTTAACCCGAGGTACCACTGTATTGTAAATCAACAAGGGGAAACTGTTCCTAATCCTGGACTACGCAGAGATGTCACACTGCATGGATGCCTGCTGACAGCTCAGGAATTGACAGTGGATCTCCATGGATGGAGGGGTATCTTTAAGTGCAGCAAACAGCACAAAGAAGATCCCATTATTCTGCAGACTTCAACCATGGCTCTCCACAGTGCAGGAGCATCCAGCATGAGGTGGTCCCAGGCCCTTGCCTGTTTTGCACAGAAGCAGTAAGCCAATTGGGGCGCTCCCCAAGAGAACCCGACCGACCCCTGGAATGGAATGCTGGACTGAATGGGCCCTTGGCCTCATCCAGCAAGGCTCTTCTCGTGCCAATACCTTACATTTAATCTTTGTATTGTATTGGTTGTGTTTAGAATAGATTTATGAAAGATTTAGAAAACTTATTGATTAGAATATTTGTATGAGATTGTTTGGGGAAAATACGGGATAACATACAATTTTGCTTAAAAGGTATATAGGAAGTGCAGTGTAAGCGATGGAAGTCAATCAATGAAATAAGTCAACCAATGAAATTTTATTATTGAGATATTTGTAGAATAAATCTGGAAGAAATTCTTCCAATTTTTCTTCTTATTTTTCTCATTATTTTTTCTTTTCTTACTTTTTTCTTTTTGTTATTTTTTATATATGTGTGCTTATCTAAAATATATATGTATGTATGTATTTGCAGTATTTTGTAATAATTATGTTAAATAATTTTTTTAAAAAAGGCTCTTTTCATGTTACATTGCATCCTGCCTGTCAGAAAAGACAAGAGCCCCTCTTGGAGTACTTTAGCAACTTTTGTCACATCAGGATGAGCCTTTGAAACAAATCCAACCAAGATGAGCTCCTTTCCCTCCATCCACATTCCCCTGGGACATCCATGGGCAGCTAACATTTTCCAGCTAAGTCACGGACCCTCAACTTTGAAAAAATGCTGCAACCTGCGTCAGAACTGCCACGTGTCTTTTTTTTCCTGACAAGGCCCTTCTGCTTTTAACTGCTGGAATCCTTACGGCTGAACAGGTAGCCCTGCCAGAAACAAAAACACACAGCAACCCTAACTGGAAGCTATTCACTATATTAACAAAGGATCCTGGCTCATACCCTGTGGAGGAGGAATCATTAAATGGGTTCTCCTTGAGCCTCGTCTTCCTTGGTAAACGGCTAAGTGCTAATCAGAAAAACCAGGCAAATTCTTACCAGGCTCCGGGGCATCTGGCTGCAGCGCAGGGAAGTCGTTGTCAAAGACAAATGTGCTCTCGTAGTGGGGATTCACCTGCATGAGGACAAACACAGCAAAACACAGATTGCAGTCAGGCTGCTGAGCTGCAAGACTGTAGGACAGCAACTCTAGTTTCAACTCTCTACCAAATATTTCCAAGATTTCAGTCTTTAGGACCGGGGGGAAATTTCCCAAGAACTGAGAGGACAGGGAAGAGAGAGTCAGTCATACCTGCAACCATAAAATCCAATGAAAACCAAAATTCTGCTTTATTGGGATTCCAATATTTCAAGTTGGACAGGACGTGCTATTTTCCGGAGGAACTTGTTTGAAAATGGTTCTCAAGGGGCGATGGTGGAGAGCAGAATGATTTTGGAGCGCTGTGCTGGACAGTAAAAAAAATTAAACCCACCTCAATACTGCCTGATGTTTCTGTGTAAAGCTTCTTGTTGGCTTTTGACTGTCCTGCAGACACTGCTGGAGAGTATTTTTTTTAAAAAAAAATCGCAGGCACAAGATAACAGGATCTTTCTGCTTCACAACATACAGGGCGTGGAGTGGCCAGTGTGGTGTAGTGGTTAGAGTGTTGGACTAGGACCTGGGAAACCAAGGTTGAAATTCCCTTGTATCCATGAGCTTACCTGGGTGAATTTATGCCAGTCACTGTCTCTCAGCCTAGCCTAATTCATAGAGTTACTATGAGGATAAAACTGGGGAGGAACAGAGGCAGGCATTCCTCTTTAAGTATTTGGAGAAAAGGTGGGATGCAAAAGTGATAAATAAACACAACTGATGGTTATGAACTGATTTATGGCCTTCATTATAGGGATGCAGGTGGCGCTGTGGGTTAAACCACAGAACCTAGGACTTGCTGATTGGAAGGTCGGCGGTTTAAAGCCCCGCGATGGGGTGAGCTCCCGTTGCTCAGTCCTTGCTCCTGCCAACCTAGCAGTTCGAAAGCACGTCAAAGTGCAATTAGATAAATAGGTACCGCTCCGGCGGGAAGGTAAACGGCGTCTCCATGCGCTGTTCTGGTTCGCCAGAAGCGGCTTAGTCCCGGAAGCTGTACGCCGGCTCCCTGGCCAGCAAAGCGAGATGAGCGCTGCAACCCCAGAGTCGGCCACGACTGGACCTAATGGTTAGGGGTCCCTTTACCTTTACCTTTTATGGCCTCCATTGAGGATTGAGGGTGGTCCATGCAGCCCAAGGGGCCTGTATCGCCTCCCTGCCCCAGCAACGCAGTACCTGGCCATTGGCTCTCTTGGCTCCGGGGCACAAAGGGTTGCCCGGATCACATCGTGGGATGTCCTCCTGGGGCGGCTTCTCCACCTGCCCCTGCCACGGGCGCCGCATGCGGTGGGCTGAGACCAGCACCCAGTCATCACGCAAGGGGTTGTAGCGCAGGTGCTGGTGCTCTGGGGAGGGAGGGAGCAGAGTTAGAGACGCAGGAACACAAGGAGGGGGACAGGCAGCTAGGGCACCGGCACCAGCATGACCCCTAGGTCCCCTTTAGCCCTGCCTGTCTCCCTGGCCACAGACCCCTCCACGTCATGACAGAAGCCCCTCCCCTCAAAGGCAAGCCCCACCCACCACACCTAGCAGCAGGCCCCTCCCATTTAAGACAGGCTCCACCCACACCTAGCAACAAGCCCCTCCCCTCCAAGGCAAGCCCCACCCACAACTAGCAGCAGGCCCCTCCCATTTAAGGCAGGCTCCACCCACACCTAGCAACAAGCCCCTCCCTCACAAGGCAAGCCCCACACACCTCCAGCAGCAACAAGCCCCTCCCCTCCAAAGCAAGCTCCACCCACACCTAGCAGCATGCCCCTCCCATTTAAGGTAGGCTCCACCCACACCTAGCAGCAAGCCCCTCCCCTTCAAGGCAAGCCCCACCCACTAGCAGCAGGCCCCTCCCATTTAAGGCAGGCTACACCCACACCTAGCAACAAGCACCTCCCCTCCAAGGCAAGCCCCACCCACCACACCTAGCAGCAGACCCCTCCCATTTAAGGCAGGCTCCACCCACACCTAGCAACAAGCCCCTCCCCTCCAAGGCAAGCCCCATCCATTGGCAGCAGGCCCCTCCCATTTAAGGCAGGCCCCACCCACACCTAGCAACAAGCCCCTCCCCTCCAAGGCAAGCCCCACCCACCACACCTAGCAGCAGACCCCTCCCATTTAAGGCAGGCCCCACCCACACCTAGCAACAAGCCCCTCCCCTCCAAGGCAAGCCCCATCCACTAGCAGCAGGCCCCTCCCATTTAAGGCAGGCCCCACCCACACCTAGCAACAAGCCCCTCCCCTCCAAGGCAAGCCCCACCCACAACTAGCAGCAGGCCCCTCCCATTTAAGGCAGGCTCCACCCACACCTAGCAACAAGCCCCTCCCCTCCAAGGCAAGCCCCATCCACTAGCAGCAGGCCCCTCCCATTTAAGGCAGGCCCCACCCACACCTCTCAACTCCCAAGCCCGCCCCCCTCCACCGCGCTCTCCCTGCAGGAGGTACCGCTGGGCTGGAACTTCTCCGCCATCCTCCGCCGCTTCCTTCTCTCCGGCCCCGCCAGCCCATCACGTGACCATCAGCGCCCCGTCACGTGAACTTGCCCCGAAGGGCGCGCGGGTCAGCCCGAGGCGCCGGACGCACGCGGTTGGCCGAGCCGCCTCACGTGACAGAACGCGCGGTGGGCGGTGCCCGGGGATGGCGAGGGCGGAGCGAGGAGACGCGCGCGCGAAGCGGCCTTCGAAGAGCGTCGCCCCGGATCGCCATTGGCCGCGACGCTCGAGCGTCTTCTGCCGCTATTGGCCGGCGGGCGCTGCGCGGGCCGTGATTGGCCGGCCGTTCTGAGGCGGCGAGGCTTGCCATTGGCTCTGCTCGGGGTCGTCCGGCTGCCCGTGGCGCAGGCGCGGTAGCCCCGATCCGCCTCCTCCTGCTGCTGCTTCGTCTCCTTCTCCTCCTTCTGCAGCGTCTTCGGGATGCGGTGGCCGCCGGCGCCGCGCTGGGCCGGGCGCTTGGCGCGGGCGGCGGTGGCGGTGACGGCGGCGGCGGCGCTGCTGGTGGGGGCGCTGCGCTGCTGGGTCGCCCTCTCGGCCTCGTCGCGCCGCTTCGAGTTCGACCCCGAGGAGATCGCGCGCCTGGCCAAGCACCACGCAGGCGCGTCACGGGGGAAGGGGGGGAGAAGGGGGGCTGGTCGGGGGGGTCTCTGTCTCGGGGGGGGGGCTTCGGGTTCTTAGGCTGAGAGACCCACCAGGCAGAAATGTAGTAAACAGAAATAATAATAATAATAATAACGGGGTTTTTCAGCTGCCCTTGCTTGTAATTCGGAAGGCACCACGAGTTCTTGTCAGGAGAAAAGGCAGGGTGTAAATATTTAGAGTAGTACCTCGGGTTACATACGCTTCAGGTTACATGCGCTTCAGATTACAGACTCCGCTAACTCAGAAATAGTGCTTCAGGTTAAGAACTTTGCTTCAGGATGAGAACAGAAATCGTGCTTCAGCGGCGCGGCAGCAGCAGGAGGCCCCATTAGCTACAGTGGTACCTCAGGTTAAGAACAGTTTCAGGTTAAGAACAGACCTCCGGAACGAATTAACTACTTAACCCGAGGTACCACTGTATATGCTGTGAACTGCCCTGAGATATATACAAATTTAATAAATTTAAATAAATATGTGATGATAAGGATACACCTCACTTCTTGGTTGTTGAAAATACGTGGTGTGGTCTACCTTAAAAACAAACAAACCCTAACCAATGAAATTACCAATAAGGTAAAAAAAAATCATTGGTGATGGTTTGAGGCTTTCGAAAATTTAAAACAGCCGTAGGTCAAAATTTGGAGTGACTTTCTAAACACTGGTGTCCAGCCCTGCTCCAACCCAGAGGCCGGGCAGCCGTCTGCCAGGGCTGCTTTAGTTGTGGCTCCTGCAATGCAGAGAGAGCCTTTGAGGTGCCCTTCCAGATGTACATTTCTTTGACTCCCGGTGGGCTTTTGAGGGGGAAGAGCCATTTGTTTTAACTTCAGCTCATTTCTTTTTTAAAGGAAAGGTGTGGCGTGAAAGGTTTTGGATGAATTGAAATGCATAAATGTTTTCAGATCTATGGAGAAGGAGGCATTTGCTTGGCCTGTTCCAGTCTACCTCAGGCAGCACCTTACCTTCCATCTCTGTCCCAGAACACACAAAACATCTCAGCCTGCTTGATGTTAATGGAAAAATCAACAGGGAGCAGCTGTCTTAAGCTCAGCTTGCTGGCCCTTGCTTGGCCACTATCAGGGATTGTGTTTAGAGAGACAGGTCTTGCCAAGCAAAACAGTTTCGGGACTAAATAATTATTTTTTAAGACTTGATACTGATCTCTTACACGCTCAAACCATGTAAAGTCAAATGCTGATGGTGTGGATGGACTCCCAGCTTACTATAAGAGGGAGTCATCTGATCTGTTCTACCCAACAAGGGATAGAAGCTTCATTTCCGCTTTCACATGAAAGGGAGGCTGTCCTCACCAGGACTCAGTTTGGCCTTTCCACCCCCCCCCCCCTCTTCCTACAGGCCTGGACCACGAGTTGGCTTTTTCCAAGATCATTGTGGAACTGCGCAAGAAGCATCCAGGACACATCCTGCCAGATGAGGACTTGCAGTGGGTGTTTGTCAATGCCGGTGGCTGGATGGGTTCCATGTGCCTGCTCCATGCTTCCTTCTCTGAGTACGTTCTGCTCTTTGGCACAGCCATCGACGCTGGGGGACACTCAGGTAAGCTAGATTGAACCACACAGGATGCTGATATGGAGGGTCAGAGAAAAAGATTTCTCTCTTCGAGTATCAGGAGAATAGAATTGGCTCCTAAGCTTAGAGGAGGTTTTAAGTTTGACCTACAATTTCATTGGTGGTGTTGGTGCAGATTATGCAGTCCATTTGGATTTGGGCACAAGGAACATTGCTTCATATGCGTTTTCTGCATCCATATGCATTTTTAGCTAGAAGTAGATCCTCTTACAAATGGTAGACCTTGCTCCTGAGTTAGTGCATATTCGAGCATTAGCCATAAAGGGTGGATGTCGGCAAGCAGCTGTGTCTCAGTGCACATCCTGTAGAACTGGGAGTGATGTGCTTGCAGCTGGCTCACCTGCTTAAACAGGCTGCCACATTTTGCACTAACTGCAGCTTTTGGATCATCTTCAAGGGTGGCCCCAAGTAGAGAGCTTTACATTTATTGAAACAGGAGGTTAAAAAGGTAAAGGTACCCCTGCCCGTACGGGCCAGTCGTGTCCGACTCTGGGGTTGCGTGCTCATCTCGCTTAAGAGGCCGGGAGCCAGCGCTGTCTGCAGACACTTCCGGGTCACGTGGCCAGCATGACGAAGCTGCTCTGGAGAGCCAGCACCAGCGCAGCACACGGAAACGCCGTTTACCTTCCCGCTATAAAGCGGTACCTATTTATCTACTTGCACTTAGGAGTGCTTTTGAACTGCTAGGTGGGCAGGAGCTGGGACCGAACGACGGGAGCTCACCCCGTCGCGGGGATTCGAACCGCCGACCATACGATCGGCAAGTCCTAGGCGCTGAGGTTTTACCCACAGCGCCACCCGCTAGCTGGCAAATCAACCAGAGCTTGGTAATAGGCACTCTGCCCTACTGACACCACTTGGTCTTCCGCTCCATCGAGACCTGATTGGCTATTCAATTCTTGAAGGCAGAAGCCACCTTTCCACACTCCTTCCTTTGGTGTAACCCACCCTGACGCTGGTCTCTCCATCCCCCATTTCCTCACCAAATGATAAGACCTCTACAGCTGGCGGAGGATGAAATTTTGGCATTGCTTTCTCCATCTCCCTCCAAACAAGCAGTTACAGTAAGAGCAGT
This sequence comes from Podarcis bocagei, assembly GCF_964188305.1. Lineage (NCBI taxonomy): Eukaryota > Metazoa > Chordata > Lepidosauria > Squamata > Lacertidae > Podarcis > Podarcis bocagei. The sequence goes on along the minus strand of NC_138136.1, from coordinate 63,470,761 downwards.
CAAATCTCGTCTACTGTGTTGCGTTGCCTCTTAGTCCTTAATTGCTACTGGATGCTGTTTCTTCCCTTGCAGGTCGATACTGGGCCGATATCTACGATACCATCATCTCGGGGACCTTCCGGCAGTGGAAAGAAGGAACAACCAAAAGCGAGATCTACTACCCAGGTGAGTTGCGTGTTCCTTGTAAGGTGATGCTTCTGTGGGAGGAGGAGCAGGATGAGACTCTTTAAGTGTTGTCTCCTGTCTGTGCAGGAGATACCATCATCCACCGGTCTGGAGAGGCCACATCAGTGCAGTGGAGTGCCGGCACATGGATGGTGGAGTACGGCCGCGGTTTCATCCCTTCGACGCTCCCCTTTGCCCTTGCTGACACAATCTTCAGCACTCAGGACTTCCTCACCCTCTTCTACACTGTGCGTGTTTACGTCAAGGGGCTGCTCCTGGAGCTCAATGCCTACTTCAGCGACTCGGGCTAGTGAGCGCTCGCTGCTCCTTGGCTCCAATTCAGTCATCATCCCCCTTGAAATGGAAGGCTCTCCTCCCTCCCTGCCTCCCCTTGGCTGTGCTGTGTACTAGAGAGCAGTGGTGTAGCTCGTGTGCTCAGAAATACCCACACAATACTGGGAGCATCATGCGTGTTTCAGCAGGCATAGAGAGGGATCTACTAGCAGTAAGAGGGAATCCTGTCTTCCTATCTTTCAATACCTGAATGCTTCCTTCATGTATTTCTGTAAGTCTGCTGTGCTCTGCAATGTGATTTAATGGGCGCTTTAATGGAAATCTTTAATGGAAATATGGACAGCCAACATTCAGGGTTTCTTTGGCCATGCATAGACGAGAGAGAGGCTGTTGCATTACATTCTGGGTGTGATTGAGCCACCTTAGGATGCAACCTACTGAGCTCGTGTCAGTGCATGACTTTTGCTTTGCTTTGCTTTTTGGGGGGTGAGGGGGCGGTACTTGAAACATATATACACATACCACCCTCTCTAGCAGCAGGAGTACAATGAGAGTCTCTGAGCTCCCCCAGTATATTTGCACTACTGTTTAACACAGACCAAAAAAAAATGCTTCCTGCTAAATTTTGATCCTCTCCTACCCACCCCCCTGGATTCGACGTGGGCATTTTCCTGTTCCTCTGTCAGTAGGTGTGGTTGGTTCTGTGGGGCCTGCTGTGTGGGGCGCTTGGCTCTTGGTCTGTGTAACATGACTTTTCCTGTATGTCTTAATCCCCACGGGGCCAATTTCTGGGAGGGAGCTGCCTTCCACCCTTCCATCCTCAAAATGGGTTGCACGTTCTCAAGAGGACCTCATCCAGTTTTATCCTGTAATACTAATACGGAGAGCCGCTGTCCATCGCCTTAACTTAGAGCCTTACTCTGGTGGCCTCTTCAGCTATGCACGCATGTGTAGATATATAGATATATATATTTGTATACCTCTTAGAGTTGATGTCTGTGGCAGGATGCCATATGGCCACTGTTCCCAGGGATGGTTTTTGATTCAACCCTGGGGTGAGAATCTCGGTTGGACCAGACACTGCTCTTATTTCTTTTTTTCTTCCACAGTTCCTAATTGGCCTTGAGCCCAAAGGTAGAATTTTTAGGCTCAAAATTCAACGGGGGGTGGGGAGGTGTAGGGCTAAACCCAGGGATGATTTCATGGGGGTGGCAAAACTGGGTGAAAATTTTGCTTGGGCTTCCTGTTGGGTGGCCATAGTGGTGGCATTTGCTCTTCTCTCTTTTCCCTTCCACTGTTTCTTTAGCAAAGACAGAACTCTTCTTTACCACCACCAAATGTCAGTTGCAACCCCTCCCCCCTGGTATAGTAAAGTTCCAGGATATTTGGATGGCTGGGAGGATGAGAGAACTGGAAGCCCCAAGAGGAGGAGAGTTTTTAAGGACCCCTCTCATGTATTGTGCAAACTGCCTGCCTTCAAGTTGCCTACAAATGGGACTATGAAATTTGGCGGGGTTGCCCTAGCCGTAGTTCCAAAGGTTTTGATAGATCATGTATCTCTGCCCTAGCCACTTCCTCTTAGCACCTAATAACCGTGTTCTTCAGATAACTGACTCTGCAGAAGAAACCTTCCTTTCCCCTGCAAATGGAATCTTACTTGGTGGCAGGGCCACCCCAGAAAGTTAAGGATTGCAGAAGCTGTGCTTGCCAGCCCTGAGACCTTGTTCCCACCTCTGTCTTTCCAAACTGTATTTTCTTCTTTCCAATCTTTTCACATGAAATGCTGTTGTAACTGGACAGGATGTTTTTCTTCCACCCCTATCTATCGTTTACCCCCAGTTCCTTCGCTTTTCTTCCTGGGGACTCCATCTAGTTCCCACATGTGCAAATAGAGACTGTTCTTTTGACTTGGGTCGTGTTTGCAGCAGTTTCTGTTCAAGAGGGAAAGAGAGGCTCAACTAGAGTGCTGGCGTTCTCCACAGTTGCTGACAACCTTCCTGGGCTTTCTCCCCACCCATGACAACACTTGCATGGGGAGGCTGCAGTGCAGACTGCATGGTCCAAGGCAGTCTTGCAATTTATTCCTTTTGGCTGTTTTGGTGGCAGGTGACAAGTGCAGCTAAAATGCCCGAACCCCTTTAGAAAGGTCACCCCAGGTGCTCAAATATGTGTACTTGGTATGCTTTTGTCTAAAAACCCTGGAGCCAGGTGCTAGCTTACCTAATGGTCCCAGCTGATTAGCAAGCCTTAGAACCTGAAAGGGCAGCTAGTTCCCCTTCTTTAATCCACCCACCCCAATTTCCCCTGGGGCTGAACACTTCTTTATTTGAATCAGGATGCAGTGATGGTTGCAGGCAGCCAGCCTGTTTGCAGGCTTCCTCCGTCCCAGCTTCTGCTAGCTCCTGTCAGAGGAGTCCCACGGGCTAGCATTAGCAGCGGCTGAGAATCGGATGCATTTCCAGTACAGTATCCTTGTCACCATCAGCCAGACGTGTAGCATGTGTCTGGTTACTGTCTCAGTTACTGCAACTGTGCCTCCGTGCGCAGCCGACCTGGGTGTTTTGTTTGCCAACCAGTGTTTGAGAATAAATTGGTGTGTATGATTGTTATACTTTGACAAAAAGATAATATAATGAACCATGATTAAACTCGCCATTGTGTGTCTGCTTTTGTTATTGATTGTTGAAAACAGTGGCAAAATGAATTATTTGCTTCATATTGGTCTTTGTAGGGCAACTGCAAGCTGGAAAGTGGATCTGCGTGACTTTCTTTCCAGATCCGTAGTAGATGTTCAGGCTCATTTGTCACACCTCATGCTGCAAGGCCCCCATGCATTTCCAAGACGTGCATCTTTTCCACTGGAAGAAACAAAAAATGATGCCTTATTAGTTGGCTTAACATTGATTTTAAGGGAGGAGGGGGCTCGTGCAGAATTAAACTTTTCTGGCAAGGATTAAAGATGAGAGAAAGAAATACGAGAGAGTGAAGGGTAAACTGTCTGCAGGATTATGGTGATCCCTGGAGTAGAGGAGTACTCCTTGGAATTTTGATTAATAAAAACTGTAAAACTTCTCCCTCAGCAGGAGCCAGATTTGCCTGTCTCCAGACACTGAACTTACAGGTGCCATCGTTCAACAGCACAGGTGTCACTGAAAGGCCTTCAGGACACTTAAGTTTTGAAAGGGTCATCCTTTGAGTATATAATGTTTCGAGCATATAATGCCAATCCTCTGGGCTCAATTCAAAGTGCTGGTTTTGACCTAGATTCAGGTAGGTAGCCGTGTTGGTCTGATGCAGTCGAAATAAATTGTCCAGTAGCACCTTAGAGGCCAACTAAGTGTGTTCTGGGTATAAGCTTTCATGTGTATATACATCTTCAGATACGTATCTGAAGATGGTGCTACTGGACTATTTGTTTATTTTACTTTGGTTTTGACCTATAAAACTCAATTGCTCAGGACCACAATGTCTTAAGGACCACGTCTTTCCATATGAACCAACTCAGACCCTGTGATCATCATCTGAGGCCCTTCATGTGCCGCCTCAGCACGAGAACGGGCTATTTCTGTGGTGGTTTCCCACTTGTGGAAGGCTTGCCTGGCACCTTCATTACATATCATTAGATGCCAGGCAAGAACATTTCTCTTCTCCCTGGCCTTTGACTAATTAAAATATCAACGGCCTTTTGAACTGGGTGCGGGAGTGATATTTATTTTAAGATATGTACTGTATTTTTCACTCTATAAGACGCACCATACCACAAGACGCACCTAGTTTTTGGAGGAGGAAAACAAGAAAAAATATATTCTGAATCTCTGAAGCCAGAACAGCAAGAGGGATCGCTGCGCAGTGAAAGCAGTGATCTCTCTTGCTGTTCTGGCTTCTGGGATAGCTGCGCAGCCTGCGTTCGCTCCATAAGACGCACACACATTTCCCCTTATTTTTTAGGAGGGAAAAAGTGAGTCTTATAGAGCAAAAAATACGGTATTTTTGTGGTTTTATAATGTAAACCGCCCTGCAATCCTCAGATGAAAGATGGTATAGAAATTTTACAAATCATCATGGAATTGTAGACTTGGAAGGGACCACAAGGGCCATCTAATCCAACCCCCTGCAATTCATGAATCTTTTTGTCCAACGTGGAGTCAAACCCATGACCCTGAGATAAGAATCTCCTGCTCTAACAACTGAGCTACCCCATAGGTCAAAACAACCCCTCATGGGGTTTTATAATCGAAGGTCAATATTGATCCTTGCCCTAGAGGGTCAAGAGCAATCTACTTGATTCTGTGCACTGTCTGCCTAATTGCTGTTTTGCCCTCCTTCATCCAGTTGGCGTTTCTAGAGTGGAATACAGTGTTCTAAGTCGAGGAAATCCCTAGCTTGCAGAGTTACTAGATAACATCATTCTGAACAGAGCTGATTTGATCATGAGGACACTACACCCACCCACTGCCCAATTGGTTGCTGGACTTTCTGCAGAGAATGTAACAGACTCGTCTGATGCTCAGTAAATTTCTTATTTTGCCCTTTTCTGCTTTCAGACCTTTTTAAAAGAAAGGCATTAATATGTTTAGTAACCAGTGACCAAGGTTCTTCTTAGCTTGTTTCCTGCAGTCGAGCGACACCAGAACATCCGCCATCTAAATCTAGCCTCTCGACCACTTCTGACTCCTAATGCAACAAACCTTTCTTCCCCGTGAAGGCTCATGCTGCAGAATACCAGCCTGTTTCTCACAGCCCCGCATTCTACCTCTTGGCTGTCAACAGGCTTGTAGTGTTTTCTCTTTTCCCCATGGAGGCAGGAAAAGGTTGGTGCCTATCTCAAAAGGAAAACCCCATGCTTTCTTTTTATTATTTGGAGTTTACAGGAGAAACGAGATAGCTGTTGCTGGGGCTTTCTTCACTGGGTGCTTTTCCAGTTGTGAAACTACAACTAATCCAGAATGCGGCAGCTAGACTGGTGACTGGGAGCGGCCACCGAGACCACATAACACCAGTCTTGAAAGAACTACATTGGCTCCCAGTACGTTTCCAAGCACAATTCAAAGTGTTGGTGTTGACCTTTAAAGCCCTAAACGGACTCGGTCCAGTATACCTGAAGGAGCGTCTCCACCCCCATCGTTCTACCCGGACATTGAGGTCCAGCACCAAGGGCCTTCTGGCGGTTCCCACAGTGTGAGAAGCCAAGTTACAGGGAACCAGGCAGAGGGCCTTCTCGTGGTGGCCCCTGCCTTGTGGAACGCCCTCCCATCAGATGTCAAAGAGATAAACAACTACCTGACATACAGAAGACATCTGAAGGCAGCCCTGTTCAGGGAAGTTTTTAATGTGTGACATTTTAGTGTATTTTTGGTCTTTGTTGGAAGCTGCCCAGAGTGGCTGGGGAAACCCAGCCAGATGGGCGGGGTACAAATAATAAATTATTATTATTATTATGCCCAAAACACACGTTACTTTAGAGGGCAAGGTATGGATCTGCCTGAACCCCAGCTCATCCATGAAACTGTTCTATGCAGAAACCTCTAGGGGAGAATACAGCATGGACCTTCGACTGAGAGTTCCTTTGACTTTTCCCCTGCACCAAAAGAAGCAATGCATCCGATATGTGCTTCGTCTACTCCCTATGCCTCGTGAGACGTGGTTTGCAACCACCACTAGGTGACAGTGGTAAGGAGGGCCACTTTGGGGAGGGTGACAACCCACCCACTGGAAGTGGTTCTGTGGGTCACTTCTGCCTCCTTGCTACCTGCTGCTGGCAAAAGTGCCTAGGACTTGCTGATCAGAAGGTCGGCGGTTTGAATCCCCGTGACGGGGTGAGCTCCCGTTGCTCGGTCCCTGTTCCTGCCAACCTAGCAGATCAAAAGCACGTCCAAGTGCAAGTAGATAAATAGGTACCGCTCCAGCGGGAGGGTAAACAGTGTTTCCATGCGCTGCTCTGGTTCGCCAGAAGCATCTTAGTCATGCTGGCCACATGACCCAGAAGCTGTATGCCGGCTCCCTCGGCCAGTAAAGCGAGATGAGCGCCGCAACCCCAGAGTCGGTCACGACTGGACCTAATGGTCAGGGGTCCCTTTACCTTTACCTTTTTCAACCTGGTCTCTGGTGGACTGCATGTCCCATCAGCCCCCAGCTTGTTGAGTGGGCCTTGTGAGACTTCTAGTCTAAAAGGTGATTGGTATAGATGGTGTTGCTTCGATATCCAGTCATTGGACCTGCCACCAACCTTCCCCAGAGCGAACTTGCATGCCTTGCTATATGTGGCTTCCTACTATTGCTTGCTAAAACTTACAACATGCACCAGACATCACGGGAGTGATATCTACTGCTTCACTGCCTGCACTGTACCTTGATTTGAATCAAACCACCAATGTGCTCAATGTTTCTGAGCTCCAGCAGGTGGCCCTATTGCCCAGTTTAATGCCGGTCTCGCTGCCTGCGAGGACTCCTTAAATTTTATCCATGGAGATCAATTGCTGAAATCCCCCCACTTAAACAAGGAAATAAGCCCAAACCATTGTTTATCAAAAATTAGGTGCCACCTCATCCTGCAGTTTAAAAAATATATAAAATAAAGCATTGAAATCATTGATAAATAAAGCAGGGATTTAAAAATATTCAAAGGATGGTTAAAATTAGCAGTAAAAAGAAAACACATGCAATTTCTACATGTCTGCTTTGGCTTGCCTTAAAAAACATTTTAAGTAGGTGCCAAAAAGAATACAGCAAAAGGGCCGGCCTCGTGTCAAACGACAAGGCGTTCCAAAGTGTAGGTGATCCTACACTGAAATATAAAGTGTGGAATAATTTTCTGTGGTACCTGTAACAGGGCCAGTTCTGCAGATTAAAGCAGCTGATTGGGCATAACCTTAGTATGGCCTAAAGAAATCTTGCATGGAAACCAGCCCAAATCCGTTAAGGTTGCCATATATTAATAGCCTCTTTGGCTATTAGTATATGGCATAAGGTCGGCGGTTCAAATCCCTGCAATGGAGTGAGCTCCCGTTGCTCTGTCCCAGCTCCTGCCAATCTAGCAGTTCAAAAGCACACCAGTGCAAGTAGATAAATAGGTACCGCTGCAGCAGGAAGGTAAACAGCGTTTCCTTGACAGTGTCCCGTTGTGCCAGAAGTGGTTTAGTCCTGCTGGCCACATGACCCGGAAAGCTGTCTGTGGACAAACACCGGCTCCCTCAGCCTGAAGCGAGATGAGCGCCACAACCCCATAGTCGCCTTTGACTGGACTTAACCATCCAGGGGTCCTTTACCGTACCTTTTTACCATTAGGGTAATAGAAGGCTGTGTGTTAAAGATGATTAAAAAGCAAAAAATAAATTAAAATAAAAATAGAACCAGGCACTGTTCCAGGGCCAACATGACCCCTTCTGATCCAGGTGTTATGGGGAGACATAACATCTGGACAAACATATGCCATACTGTCGGCAACTTGCCCCCACACTCCTAATAACCCCTCCCAGCAGCTTCATGCAGATATTGAATAGCATTGGGAATAGCATAGTTCCCTGGGGCTCCACACAGCATCACTGCCAGGACCCCAATGCAGTGCTACTCTCTGGACTGGGTTCCACTGGTAGGAGTGGAAGCACTGGGGCACAGTGCCCCCCAATTCCCACTCCACCGTTGCTAACCAGTTGCCCCAGTGGGAAGCCTTGCTGGAAACTACAGGAAGGGAGAGGGCTCTCGCGCTCCGATTCTGCTTGCGGTTTCCCACACACATCTGGTCGGCCACTGTGAGAACAGGAGACTGGACTAGGCGGGCCATTGGTCTGATCCAGTAGGCTTCTCTTATGTTAAGGTGTGGGAACAGCCTGGGAGCTGGTTGTCGTGCATATTTACTGCTTGTGAGATGCAACGTTCTGGCAAACTGGTGAGTGGAGTTGAGCCAACGAGGGCAACCTTTAATAATAATAATAATAATAAAATTTTATTTATACCCCGCCCTCCCCAGCCAAGACTAGGCTCAGGGCGGCTAACACCAGGTATAAAAACAATTGATTAAAATACAACTTAAAAACAAGATTAAAATACAACAGTAAAATGCAGCCTCATTTCAGTAGAAACTCAAAAACGTTTTGGGGGATGAAAACGTCAAGTCTCACCAAGGCCAACTATCCAGACTGGTCCTATGTGGGCCAGAAAAAAGCCAGGGAAGTCCCCAAAAGGGAGTTCCATCACAGAAGGAAAAAGGAAAAGAGGGGGAGGGGATCAAGTTGATTCCAAGCCAAAGGCCAGGTGGAACAACTCTGTC